>NC_092722.1:190782479-190837479 GCF_047496885.1 Scyliorhinus torazame
GAGCTGGCGAGGGTTGGAGTTCTGTGCAGCATTAACCCATGGAGAGCTGTGGGACCAGCTGCCGAGAGACCCCATGTCGTTTTGCGGATAAGATTTTTAAAAAAGTATATATATTCCCCATTGTTATATTTCCCCTGTTTTTAAACTTTGGACTATTTGTTAACAATTGCGTTCCTAACTTTCTAACCTGGTTTTCTCTGTCCGTCCTCATCCTTCGAAACGATCCAGGACTGACCACATTTCAAATCAGTGCCGTACAGCAGACTCTGCTTCTAAAGGGAAAACTTGCATTCGTGGAGCGTCTTTTATAACTGCGACGTCCCAAAGCGCGAGGAAGTACTTTTGAAGCGTAGCCACCGTTGTAATGTAGGAAACACGGCAGCCAATCTGCGCACAGCAGGATCCCACAATGAAATGACCGGGCGCAGGTATGTTTCTACAGTGTAAGGCGAGGATAAATATCGGCGAGGACACTGCCGCGGTGGGGAAGGGTAATGTGGGGGGGGGGGGGGGGGGGGGGGGCAATCCCCCTGCTCTTCCAAGGCAGGAATGTGGGTGTGATTAGAGGCTGACACACCGACACGTTTCCATTGAAGCATAATCGTGAATGTGAAACCTCCCATGAACCAGGACACAGGAACGTAATCATCAATTTATTTTCAAGTTTCCGTTAAAAAGGTTTTGCTTATTTGAGAGGGGTAACCTGGTGCAGTTTCATTAAGCCAGCCGAAAACTCTCTGACCACTCTCGCTCGTATGCTTTGGCCCAGATTGCATTGATGTAATTAACAATAAACACAGTTAAAACACACTCCCGTTAGACCGTGGGCTCCCCCCCCCCCCCCCCAGCTCCTCACAGGTCCTGAGCTGAGCCACTACCTTGGTTGCAGAGATCTCCAGTGTAACCATTCTCACATTCGCACTTGGCCTCGCCGAGCTCTGTGATCTGACACTGGCCGTGCACACATTGCAGTCCCTTGCAGGGGTTAAACAGCTCCTGTTGCTGGTTGCAGAGTGCTCCCCTTTGTCCCTCGTCGCACTCACAGCGGTAAGTCACTAAGTCCAACGGCACGCAGCTACCATGTACACACCTGTAACACAGAACAACATCATAGAGGGAGCTTTACTCTGTATCTAACCCCGTGCTGTTCCTGTCCTGGGAGTGTTTGATGGGGACAGTGTAGAGGGAGCTTTACTCTGTATCTAACCCCGTGCTGTACCTGTCCTGGGAGTGTTTGACGGGGACAGTATAGAGGGAGCTTTACTCTGTATCTAACCCCGTGCTGTACCTGTCCTGGGAGTGTTTGATGGGGACAGTGTAGAGGGAGCTTTACTCTGTACCTAACCCCGTGCTGTACCTGTCCTGGGAGAGTTTGATGGGGACAGTGTAGAGGGAGCTTTACTCTGTATCTAACCCCGTGCTGTACCTGTCCTGGGAGTGTTTGATGGGGACAGTGTGGACGGAGCTTTACTCTGTATCTAACCCCGTGCTGTACCTGTCCTGGGAGTGTTTGATGGGGACAGTGTAGAGGGAGCTTTACTCTGTATCTAACCCTGTGCTGTGCCTGTCCTGGGAGTGTTTGATGGGGACAGTGTAGAGGGAGCTTTACTCTGTATCTAACCTAAATGCGGAATATTTGGCTAATGGTAAAGTTCTTGGAAGTGTGGATGAGCAGTGGGATCTAGGTGTCCATGTACATAGATCCCTGAAAGTTGCCACCCAGGTTGATAGGGTTGTGAAGAAGGCCGATGGAGTGTTGGCCTTTATTGGTCGAGGGATTGAGTTCTGGAGTCAGGAGGTCATGTTGCAGCTGTACAAAACTCTGGTACGGACGCATTTGGAGTATTGCGTACAGTTCTGGTCACCGCATTATTGGAAGGACGTGGAGGCTTTGGAGCGGGTGCAGAGGAGATTTACCAGGATGTTGCCTGGTATGGAGGGAAAATCTTATGAGGAAAGGCTGATGGACTTGAGGTTGTTTTCGTTGGAGAGAAGAAGGTTAAGAGGAGACTTAATAGAGGCATACAAAATGATCAGGGGGTTAGATAGGGTGGACAGTGAGATCCTTCTCCCGCGGATGGAAATGGCTGGCACGAGGGGACATAGCTTTAAACTGAGGGGTAATAGATATAGGACAGAGGTCAGAGGTAGGTTCTTTACGCAAAGAGTAGTGAGGCTGTGGAATGCCCTACCTGCTACAGTAGTGAACTCGCCAACATTGAGGGCATTTAAAAGTTTATTGGATAAACATATGGATGATAATGGCATAGTGTAGGTTAGATGGCTTTTGTTTCGGTGCAACATCGTGGGCCGAAGGGCCTGTACTGCGCTGTATCGTTCTATGTTCTATGTAACCCTGTGCTGTACCTGCCCTGGGAGTGTTTGATGGGGACAGTGTAGAGGGAGCTTTACTCTGTATCTAGCCCCGTGCTGTACCTGTCCTGGGAGTGTTTGATGGGGACTGTGCAGAGGGAGATTTACTCTGTATCTAACCCCGTGCTGTACCTGTCCTGGGAGTGTTTGATGGGGACAGTGTGGACGGAGCTTTACTCTGTATCTAACCCCGTGCTGTACCTGTCCTGGGAGTGTTTGATGGGGACAGTGTAGAGGGAGCTTTACTCTGTATCTAACCCTGTGCTGTGCCTGTCCTGGGAGTGTTTGATGGGGACAGTGTAGAGGGAGCTTTACTCTGTATCTAACCTAAATGCGGAATATTTGGCTAATGGTAAAGTTCTTGGAAGTGTGGATGAGCAGTGGGATCTAGGTGTCCATGTACATAGATCCCTGAAAGTTGCCACCCAGGTTGATAGGGTTGTGAAGAAGGCCTATGGAGTGTTGGCCTTTATTGGTCGAGGGATTGAGTTCTGGAGTCAGGAGGTCATGTTGCAGCTGTACAAAACTCTGGTACGGACGCATTTGGAGTATTGCGTACAGTTCTGGTCCCCGCATTATTGGAAGGACGTGGAGGCTTTGGAGCGGGTGCAGAGGAGATTTACCAGGATGTTGCCTGGTATGGAGGGAAAATCTTATGAGGAAAGGCTGATGGACTTGAGGTTGTTTTCGTTGGAGAGAAGAAGGTTAAGAGGAGACTTAATAGAGGCATACAAAATGATCAGGGGGTTAGATAGGGTGGACAGTGAGATCCTTCTCCCGCGGATGGAAATGGCTGGCACGAGGGGACATAGCTTTAAACTGAGGGGTAATAGATATAGGACAGAGGTCAGAGGTAGGTTCTTTACGCAAAGAGTAGTGAGGCTGTGGAATGCCCTACCTGCTACAGTAGTGAACTCGCCAACATTGAGGGCATTTAAAAGTTTATTGGATAAACATATGGATGATAATGGCATAGTGTAGGTTAGATGGCTTTTGTTTCGGTGCAACATCGTGGGCCGAAGGGCCTGTACTGCGCTGTATCGTTCTATGTTCTATGTAACCCTGTGCTGTACCTGCCCTGGGAGTGTTTGATGGGGACAGTGTAGAGGGAGCTTTACTCTGTATCTAGCCCCGTGCTGTACCTGTCCTGGGAGTGTTTGATGGGGACTGTGCAGAGGGAGATTTACTCTGTATCTAACCCCGTGCTGTACCTATCCTGGGAGAGTTTGATGGGGACAGTGTAGAGGGAGCTTTACTCTGTATCTAACCCCGTGCTGTACCTGTCCTGGGAGTGTTTGATGGGGACAGTGTAGAGGGAGCTTTACTCTGTATCTAACCCCGTGCTGTGCCTGTCCTGGGAGTGTTTGATGGGGACAGTGTAGAGGGAGCTTTACTCTGTATCTAACCCCGTGCTGTACCTGTCCTGGGAGTGTTCGATGGGGACAGTGTAGAGGGAGCTTTACTCTGTATCTAACCCCGAGCTGTACCTGCCCTGGGTGTGTTTGATGGGGACAGTTTAGAGGGAGCTTTACTCTGTATCTAACCCCGTGCTGTACCTGTCCTGGGAGTGTTTGATGGGGACAGTGTAGAGGGAGCTTTACTCTGTATCTAACCCCGTGCTGTACCTGTCCTGGGAGTGTTTGATGGGGACAGTGTAGAGGGAGCTTTACTCTGTATCTAACCCCGTGCTGTACCTGTCCTGGGAGTGTTTGATGGGGACAGTGTAGAAGGAGCTTTACTCTGTATCTAACCCCGTGCTGTACCTGTCCTGGGAGTGTTTGATGGGGACAGTGTAGAGGGAACTTTACTCTGTATCTAACCCCGTGCTGTACCTGTCCTGGGAGTGTTTGAAGGGGACAGTGTAGAAGGAGCTTTACTCTGTATCTAACCCCGTGCTGTACCTGTCCTGGGAGTGTTTGATGGGGACAGTGTAGAGGGAGCTTTACTCTGTATCTAACCCCGTGCTGTACCTGTCCTGGGAGTGTTTGATGGAGACAGTGTAGAGGGAGCTTTACTCTGTATCTAACCCCGAGCTGTACCTGCCCTGGGAGTGTTTGATGGGGACAGTTTAGAGGGAGCTTTACTCTGTATCTAACCCCGTGCTGTACCTGTCCTGGGAGTGTTTGATGGGGACAGTGTAGAGGGAGCTTTACTCTGTATCTAACCCCGTGCTGTACCTGTCCTGGGAGTGTTTGATGGGGACAGTGTAGAGGGAGCTTTACTCTGTATCTAACCCCGTGCTGTACCTGTCCTGGGAGTGTTTGATGGGGACAGTGTAGAGGGAGCTTTACTCTGTATCTAACCCTGTGCTGTACCTGTCCTGGGAGTGTTTGATGGGGACAGTGTAGAGGGAGCTTTACTCTGTATCTAACCCCGTGCTGTACCTGTCCTGTGACGTGAATCTGAATCAATACACTTTTGTTTTAGGCTGCGAATGGAGAAGGAACTGATTCTGTGACTATCTGAAACGGATCAGCAATATGTAAATGTTCCAAAGTTCTAAGACAACGAACTGAAAGGATGTTTACGTTAATTTCCCCTCTCCCCCTACGGATTCCCTCCTGGAGGCTGATGGCACCCGGCTCAGTGAGCACTCCAGTGCTGTACCCCCAGTGAATGGACACAGAGTGGCAGGCAACTCGACCTTGGGGTGAATCGTGGCTGAGGCTGTTCCCACTCCAAGGTGGCAAAATCAGGAGCTGAATCCTGTGGTAGACTCTCCCCTGAGTCAGTGTCCCCGAGATTAATAAGATCAGCCGCACTTAATTCAACTAATTCTGCAGAGATAAATCAAATTAGCCTCCTGGTCTCAAAACCTCAGTATCACACAGGATGGTGCCATTAGCAGGCGTGTAATGTGGGGGTGTTGGGATTGGGCAGAGGGAGGGGAGGTGGGGGCTAACAGGACTTTGTTCTGAATGTACCTGCTCCACACTGCAAACCTGGGGTCCAAATGTTCACGGGAGACAAACACTGACCCCTGGTGGCCACGTTTATAATTTCAACCGGTCACCACCGTGCAAACCTGCATCTAGCAATTACTGTGATCTTTGATACAGTATATAAAATATAAAACCTTTGGTCAGTTCCAAAGAGCTTTACAGCCAATGCTGCGATTTGTCAACTGTCGCCCACAATGTCGGGAATACCGCTGCCAATTTGCAGACGCCCAGGTCCCACAAACTGATAATACCGGATCAATTTAATGATGTCAATTGAGGGATAAATATTGTCCCGAACACTGGGGAAAACTACCCCGCACCTCTTCAGGATAGTTGCTGTGACAATCTTTTACGCTTACCTGAGAGAAAAGGGGGGGGGCTACATTTTAATGTCTTGCCTCCGAGACGGGGAATCTCTGCCTCTCGAGAGCTCACCGAGGTTTTCCGGGAGGGAGGTGGAATCAAATTTAATGGTAACTTTTGGATTGAGGTCTGAAACAATGTAGAGGCTGTGGGAAAAGAGGAACTAATTGGTTCGCACTTTCAATGTTTAACACCACACCTCGTCAGGGGATATCAGAGATCACCAAACATTTGGTCAAAGAAGAAATGTCTTGAAGGAGCAAAGAGTCAGGCGAGGTTCAGGGAAGGAATTCCACCGCTTGGGGCCTACAGGTTCAGGCAGTTGAAGGCACGGCCACCAATGACGAGGCAGCGCAAATGTTTGCGCATGAGAAGTCAGAAATAGATGAGCGAAGATATCTCGGAGGGTTTGGATTGGAGGTGGTTACAGAGATGGGGATGGATTAGGCCATGGTGACACACTGGGAGTTTTAAACTGAGATGTAGCTTAACTCAGAGCTTGGGAGCTTGCGTATGTCAAGTGAGCCCGTGGCTGAGGAATTTGGTTTAGGGTCCCAGGTTGTGTCCTTTGACTTACTTGTGTCCCAGGCAGGGGTCACGGAGCGGCTGGTCACAGCGAGGCCCCATCCAGCCCCGTTCACAGTGGCAGACCGGGTCAGAGTCTGCGCGAGGTTGGCAGATGCCGTGGAGGCAGATGATCTTTCTACAGGGCTCGCAGCCGGGCACCACACCAGCTTTCATCTGAGTCTTGGTGAAGTCCTGGAGCTCGTTGTTGATGTATAGGTTCTGGATGCACCCGTGGAAGCTGGTTCCATTCTGGATCTGCCAGAGCCGGAACGCTGCGGAATTCACATCGACGGGCATCCCTGGGCACGGGGGGGAAAGGGAACAGAAACACAACTGCCTTAAGAGCTGGTAAATTGCATCTCTACTTGCCAGGAGTTTAGCTCAGTTGGCGGGACGGCTGGTTCGTAATCCAGAGCCGAGGCCAGCAGCGAGGGTTCCATTCCCCGTACCGGCTGAGGTTATCCATGAAGGCCCCGCCTTCTCAACCTTGCCCCGCGCCTGAGGTGTGGTGACCCTCCGGTTAAATCACCACCAGTCAGATCCCCCCCTGCCCCCCCCTCAACGGGGAAAGCAGCCTATGGTCATCTGGGACTGTGGCGACTTTACCCGCCAGGCGATTCACCCTCACTAAGCCACCCCTCCGAGCCTATATATTCTTGAAGATGGAGTCGGTGCTGAAAGGCTGTTTCCTCTGATTGGAGAGTTTAGGGTTCAGTCTCCGGATTAAGGGGTAGGCTGGGGTCAGTTCGGACTGAGATGGGGAGAAATTGCTTCGCTCTGAGTTGTGAATCTTTTGAGTTCGACGGATGTTCGTGAGTCAAGGCTGAGAATGATAGACTTTTGGACTGGCAGGGCGTCCAGGGATTATGGGCAGCGGGCAGAGTTAATGATCTTATTAAACGGTGGAGCAGGTTCAAGGGGCCGAACAGCCGACCACTGCTTCCATTTCTTCTGTTCCTTCGAGCACAAGGAGGTGAAATCCTTCTTGGGGCGAATTTATAAATGTCCCGTTTCGGGCTATTGCCAATTATTTATTATACTGCATTGTTGCGGTCCACCTTTAAGTGAGTGTGGTGATGTTTTCTGTATTCATCACTGGAGGAAATAAAGCCCATGATTCTGGCGAAGCTGCCACCTTCGACATCAACACTGCCACCAACACTGCCATCGACACTGCCACCAACACTGCCACCAACACTGCCACCAACACTGCCACCAACATCCGTAAGAAATGAACCTGTTGTATTTTCGTGTCGAACAATCACTTGTGGGTGGTTGGTGCCTGGATGTTTGTCCAATCAGCAAGCAACAGGCCCCAGGACACATGTTAAAGATGAGGAGGCCATTCAGCCCCTCGAGTCTATTCCACCAGTCCAAGAGATCATGGCTGACCTGTATCTTAGCCTGTAGGGCTCAGGGTATTCTCATGGCTTGTCTTTATGAACAACTCTGAGCATTGAGGCATGATTATCAGCCTTGCTGGAAAAGTCACCTACGTGTAACTGCTCATTCTGCACTGATTTCTGACCTCTGTCGAATTAAATGTTGCCGAAACAAGTTTTTCTTCAAGAACAATGGCAAAGATAAGGAAGGTCAAATTAGTCTGCGTCCATAAAGCTCTAATTCAATCATGTTAGCTTGCTGAGCCATCGTGTGGTCAGGAAGAACAAATCTAATCCTGTTCGTATCATAGAATCCCTGCAGGGCAGAAGGAGGCCATTGGCCCATCAAGTCTGCACCGCCCCTCTGAAAGAGCCCCTTACTCCGGTCCCCTTCCCCGCCCTAGCCCCATAACCAACCCTACACAATATGGACACGAGGGACAACTTATCATGGCCGATCCACCTAACCTGCACACCTTTGGACTGTGGGGGGAAACCGGAGCACCCGGAGGAAACCCACGCAGACACGGGGAGAACGTGCAGACTCCGCACAGACAGTGACCCGAGCCGGGAATCGAACCTGGGCCCCAGACGCTGTGAGGCAGCGATGCTAACCACTGTGCCGCCCTTCTCGTATGATAAGACAGCAGCGTGCTCGGGGGGATAAAAAGGGGGGAACGTCAGACATCATTGGCGAAGACAACACCTCACCGATTTGTAGCCAGACGCTCCCTTGGTCCCAATCTCCATTGGCTACCTGACAGGAACATCAACGCGATCCCTCACCACCCCTTACCAACCAGATGAAGACCCAAGACGGTGGCTCCTCACCTCCTCCTCCTCAAGGGGCAAGGGAAGTGGGGGGCAATAATTTCCCTCCCTGGCAGTGACGACAACCACCCCGAGCATGAAATTAGTTAAGTTTAAAAAAGATTCCTGACTATAGTAATTCCGAGTGTGCTTGAGGAGTCAGCCAGCCGGGCCTGTTGCCATCGTACCTCCGATGTAAAGCGGTGTCTCGCGGTTGAGTGTAGACTGCTTGACCGAGCTCTCCATGCTCTTGGGTGTCCCACCGTCGATGGACAGATTCACCATCTGGTCTAAGGTCACAATCTCGACCGTGTGGAACTGACCATCGTTGATCGTCTCCAGGCTGCAGGATGCACAGAAAGAGAGAAATTGGCTGACCATTCCAGCGCTTTCCGCCTCCACCTGAACACCGGTCCGAGTCGCGATCACCAGAGACTGCAGATTTAAAACTTGGAGCAAATTAAGGTGTTAAACGTGGTTCATTGGGCAGTAATCTGGCTTTGAGTTAGACAGTTGTCGGACTTGAGCACAAAAGTCCAGATTGAAGCAATGAGGGTGCGCTGAGGGAGTGCTGGACTGTCGGAGGTGCTCACTGAGGGAGTGCTGGACTGTCGGAGGTGCTCACTGAGGGAGTGCTGGACTGTCGGAGGTGCTCACTGAGGGAGTGCTGGACTGTCGGTGGTGCTCACTGAGGGATTGCTGGACTGTCCGAGGTGCTCGCTGAGGGAGTGCGGGACTGTCGGAGGTGCTCACTGAGGGAGTGCTGGACTGCCGGAGGTGCTCACTGAGGGATTGCTGGACTGTCGGAGGTGCTCACTGAGGGAGTGCTGGACTGTCGGTGGTGCTCACTGTGGGAGTGCTAGACTGCCGGAGGTGCTCACTGAGGGATTGCTGGACTGTCGGAGGTGCTCACTGAGGGATTGCTGGACTGTCGGTGGTGCTCGCTGAGGGAGTGCTGGACTGTCGGTGGTGCTCACTGAGGGATTGCTGGACTGTCGGAGGTGCTCGCTGAGGGAGTGCGGGACTGTCGGTGGTGCTCGCTGAGGGAGCGCTGGACTGTCGGTGGTGCTCACTGTGGGAGTGCTAGACTGCCGGAGGTGCTCACTGAGGGAGCGCTGGACTGTCGGAGGTGCTCACTGAGGGATTGCTGGACTGTCGGAGGTGCTCACTGAGGGAGTGCTCGACTGTCTGAGGTGCTCACTGAGGGAGTGCTTGACTGTCTGAGGTGCTCACTGAGGGAGTGCTAGACTGCCGGAGGTGCTCACTGAGGGAGTGCTGGACTGTCGGAGGTGCTCGCTGAGGGAGTGCTGGACTGTCGGAGGTGCTCGCTGAGGGAGTGCTGGACTGTCGGAGGTGCTCACCGAGGGAGTGCTGGACTGTCGGAGGTGCTCGCTGAGGGAGTGCTGGACTGTCGGGAGTGCTGGACTGTCGGAGGTGCTCGCTGAGGGAGTGCTGGACTGTCGGTGGTGCTCGCTGAGGGAGTGCTGGACTGTCGGAGGTGCTCGCTGAGGGATTGTTAGACTGTCGGAGGTGCTCGCTGAGGGAATGCTGGACTGTCGGAGGTGCTCACCGAGGGCGTGCTAGACTGTCTGAGGTGCTCACTGAGGGAGTGTTCGACTGTCTGAGGGAGCGCTAGACTGTCGGAGGTGCTCACTGAGGGAGCGCTAGACTGTCGGAGGTGCTCACTGAGGGAGTGCTGGACTGTCGGGAGTGCTGGACTGTCGGAGGTGCTCGCTGAGGGAGTGCTGGACTGTCGGAGGTGCTCGCTGAGGGAGTGCTGGACTGTCGGAGGTGCTCGCTGAGGGAGTGCTGGACTGTCGGAGGTGCTCGCTGAGGGAGTGCTGGACTGTCGGAGGTGCTCGCTGAGGGAGTGCTGGACTGTCGGGAGTGCTGGACTGTCGGAGGTGCTCACTGAGAGAGTGCTGGACTGTCGGGAGTGCTGGACTGTCGGAGGTGCTCGCTGAGGGAGTGCTGGACTGTCGGAGGTGCTCTCTGAGGGAGTGCTGGTCTGTCAGGAGTGCTGGACTGTCGGAGGTGCTCACTGAGGGAGTGCTGGACTGTCGGAGGTGCTCACTGAGGGAGTGCTGGACTGTCGGAGGTGCTCACCGAGGGAGTGCTAGACTGTCGGAGGTGCTCACCGAGGGAGTGCTAGACTGTCTGAGGTGCTCACTGAGGGAGTGTTCGACTGTCTGAGGGAGCGCTAGACTGTCGGAGGTGCTCACTGAGGGAGCGCTAGACTGTCGGAGGTACTCGCTGAGGGAGTGCTGGACTGTCGGAGATGCTCGCTGAGGGAGTGCTAGACTGTCGGAGGTGCTCACACAGGGAGTGCTAGACTGTCGGTGGTGCTCACTGAGGGAGTGTTGGAGGTGCTCGCTGAGGGAGTGCTAGACTGTCGGAGGTGCTCGCTGAGGGAGTGCTGGACTGTCGGAGGTGCTCACTGAGGGAGTGCTGTACTGTCGGAGGTGCTTGCTGAGGGAGTGCTGGACTGTCGGAGGTGCTCGCTGAGGGATTGTTAGACTGTCGGAGGTGCTCGCTGAGGGAATGCTGGACTGTCCGAGGTGCTCGCTGAGGGAATGCTGGACTGTCCGAGGTGCTCGCTGAGGGAGTGTTGGACTGTCGGAGGTGCTCGCTGAGGGAGTGCTGGACTGTCGGAGGTGCTCGCTGAGGGAGTGCTGGACTGTCGGAGGTGCTCGCTGAGGGATTGTTAGACTGTCGGAGGTGCTCGCTGAGGGAATGCTGGACTGTCCGAGGTGCTCGCTGAGGGAATGCTGGACTGTCCGAGGTGCTCGCTGAGGGAGTGTTGGCCTGTCGGAGGTGCTCGCTGAGGGAGTGCTGGACTGTCGGAGGTGCTCACTGAGGGAGTGCTGGACTGTCGGTGGTGCTCACTGTGGGAGTGCTAGACTGCCGGAGGTGCTCACTGAGGGATTGCTGGACTGTCGGAGGTGCTCACTGAGGGATTGCTGGACTGTCGGTGGTGCTCGCTGAGGGAGTGCTGGACTGTCGGTGGTGCTCACTGAGGGATTGCTGGACTGTCGGAGGTGCTCGCTGAGGGAGTGCGGGACTGTCGGTGGTGCTCGCTGAGGGAGCGCTGGACTGTCGGTGGTGCTCACTGTGGGAGTGCTAGACTGCCGGAGGTGCTCACTGAGGGAGCGCTGGACTGTCGGAGGTGCTCACTGAGGGATTGCTGGACTGTCGGAGGTGCTCACTGAGGGAGTGCTCGACTGTCTGAGGTGCTCACTGAGGGAGTGCTTGACTGTCTGAGGTGCTCACTGAGGGAGTGCTAGACTGCCGGAGGTGCTCACTGAGGGAGTGCTGGACTGTCGGAGGTGCTCGCTGAGGGAGTGCTGGACTGTCGGAGGTGCTCGCTGAGGGAGTGCTGGACTGTCGGAGGTGCTCACCGAGGGAGTGCTGGACTGTCGGAGGTGCTCGCTGAGGGAGTGCTGGACTGTCGGGAGTGCTGGACTGTCGGAGGTGCTCGCTGAGGGAGTGCTGGACTGTCGGTGGTGCTCGCTGAGGGAGTGCTGGACTGTCGGAGGTGCTCGCTGAGGGATTGTTAGACTGTCGGAGGTGCTCGCTGAGGGAATGCTGGACTGTCGGAGGTGCTCACCGAGGGCGTGCTAGACTGTCTGAGGTGCTCACTGAGGGAGTGTTCGACTGTCTGAGGGAGCGCTAGACTGTCGGAGGTGCTCACTGAGGGAGCGCTAGACTGTCGGAGGTGCTCACTGAGGGAGTGCTGGACTGTCGGGAGTGCTGGACTGTCGGAGGTGCTCGCTGAGGGAGTGCTGGACTGTCGGAGGTGCTCGCTGAGGGAGTGCTGGACTGTCGGAGGTGCTCGCTGAGGGAGTGCTGGACTGTCGGAGGTGCTCGCTGAGGGAGTGCTGGACTGTCGGAGGTGCTCGCTGAGGGAGTGCTGGACTGTCGGGAGTGCTGGACTGTCGGAGGTGCTCACTGAGAGAGTGCTGGACTGTCGGGAGTGCTGGACTGTCGGAGGTGCTCGCTGAGGGAGTGCTGGACTGTCGGAGGTGCTCTCTGAGGGAGTGCTGGACTGTCAGGAGTGCTGGACTGTCGGAGGTGCTCACTGAGGGAGTGCTGGACTGTCGGAGGTGCTCACTGAGGGAGTGCTGGACTGTCGGAGGTGCTCACCGAGGGAGTGCTAGACTGTCGGAGGTGCTCACCGAGGGAGTGCTAGACTGTCTGAGGTGCTCACTGAGGGAGTGTTCGACTGTCTGAGGGAGCGCTAGACTGTCGGAGGTGCTCACTGAGGGAGCGCTAGACTGTCGGAGGTACTCGCTGAGGGAGTGCTGGACTGTCGGAGATGCTCGCTGAGGGAGTGCTAGACTGTCGGAGGTGCTCACACAGGGAGTGCTAGACTGTCGGTGGTGCTCACTGAGGGAGTGTTGGAGGTGCTCGCTGAGGGAGTGCTAGACTGTCGGAGGTGCTCGCTGAGGGAGTGCTGGACTGTCGGAGGTGCTCACTGAGGGAGTGCTGTACTGTCGGAGGTGCTTGCTGAGGGAGTGCTGGACTGTCGGAGGTGCTCGCTGAGGGATTGTTAGACTGTCGGAGGTGCTCGCTGAGGGAATGCTGGACTGTCCGAGGTGCTCGCTGAGGGAATGCTGGACTGTCCGAGGTGCTCGCTGAGGGAGTGTTGGACTGTCGGAGGTGCTCGCTGAGGGAGTGCTGGACTGTCGGAGGTGCTCGCTGAGGGAGTGCTGGACTGTCGGAGGTGCTCGCTGAGGGATTGTTAGACTGTCGGAGGTGCTCGCTGAGGGAATGCTGGACTGTCCGAGGTGCTCGCTGAGGGAATGCTGGACTGTCCGAGGTGCTCGCTGAGGGAGTGTTGGCCTGTCGGAGGTGCTCGCTGAGGGAGTGCTGGACTGTCGGAGGTGCTCGCTGAGGGAGTGCTGGACTGTCGGAGGTGCTCGCTGAGGGATTGTTAGACTGTCGGAGGTGCTCGCTGAGGGAATGCTGGACTGTCCGAGGTGCTCGCTGAGGGAATGCTGGACTGTCCGAGGTGCTCGCTGAGGGAGTGTTGGACTGTCGGAGGTGCTCGCTGAGGGAGTGCTGGACTGTCGGAGGTGCTCGCTGAGGGAGTGCTGGACTGTCGGAGGTGCTCGCTGAGGGATTGTTAGACTGTCGGAGGTGCTCGCTGAGGGAATGCTGGACTGTCCGAGGTGCTCGCTGAGGGAGTGTTGGACTCTCGGAGGTGCTGGCTGAGGGAGTGCTGGACTGTCGGAGGTGCTTGCTGAGGGAGTGCTGGACTGTCGGAGGTGCTCGCTGAGGGAGTGCTGGACTGTCGGAGGTGCTCGCTGAGGGATTGTTAGATTGTCAGAGGTGCTCGCTGAGGGAATGCTAGACTGTCCGAGGTGCTCGCTGAGGGAGTGTTAGACTGTCGGAGGTGCTCGCTGAGGGAATGCTGGGCTGTCCGAGGTGCTCGCTGAGGGAGTGCTGGACTGTCGGAGGTGCTCACTGAGGGAGTGCTGGACTATCGGAGGAGCTGACTGAGGGAGTGCTGGACTGTCGGAGGTGCTCGCTGAGGGAGTGCTGGACTGTCGGAGGTGCTCGCTGAGGGAGTGCTGGACTGTCGGAGGTGCTCGCTGAGGGATTGTTAGATTGTCAGAGGTGCTCGCTGAGGGAATGCTAGACTGTCCGAGGTGCTCGCTGAGGGAGTGTTAGACTGTCGGAGGTGCTCGCTGAGGGAATGCTGGGCTGTCCGAGGTGCTCGCTGAGGGAGTGCTGGACTGTCGGAGGTGCTCACTGAGGGAGTGCTGGACTGTCGGAGGAGCTCACTGAGGGAGTGCTGGACTGTCGGAGGTGCTCGCTGAGGGAGTGTTAGACTGTCGGAGGTGCTCGCTGAGGGAATGCTGGGCTGTCCGAGGTGCTCGCTGAGGGAGTGTTAGACTGTCGGAGGTGCTCGCTGAGGGAATGCTGGGCTGTCCGAGGTGCTCGCTGAGGGAGTGCTGGACTGTCGGAGGTGCTCACTGAGGGAGTGCTGGACTGTCGGAGGTGCTCACTGAGGGAGTGCTGGACTGTCGGAGGTGCTCGCTGAGGGAGTGTTAGACTGTCGGAGGTGCTCGCTGAGGGAATGCTGGACTGTCCGAGGTGCTCGCTGAGGGAGCGTTGGACTCTCGGAGGTGTTCGCTGAGGGAGTGCTGGACTGTCGGAGGTGCTCGCTGAGGGAGTGCTGGACTGTCGGAGGTGCTCACTGAGGGAGTGCTGGACTGTCGGTGGTGCTCACTGAGGGAGCGCTGGACTGTCGGAGCTGCTCACTGAGGGAGTGCTGGACTGTCGGAGCTGCTCACTGAGGGAGCGCTGGAGTGCGGAGGTGCTCACTGAGGGAGCGCTGGACTGTCGGTGTTGTGGCCAATATTTATCCTTTAATTCTCTCTCGTCTTGAGGGTGTTGGTGACTCTGCCACCCGTGGTTCTGTTGTGGCTGATCAGGAAACTCCCTGTTCTGACAAGCGGCCATGGGGGTAATGGAAAGATTCGGCCACATTATGGACACACTTTCCATGGACAACCAGTCCAGAGTGCGACTTGAATCCAGAGCGTCTGATTCAGAGGGAGGGGCGTTCCCCCTGTACCCCAAGACCCGCATCCTTTAGCTAACATTCCAAAGAGCTTGCTGTGTGTAAATTGGCCACTCAGTTTCCTACATCAGTATTTACACTTTATAAAGAACGCGGCTGTGAAGTGTTTTGGGACATGGAGAGGGTGTGGAAGTGCCTTTGCAGCAACTCGCCATCCGCCATCTTTGCTGTGCAATGTGGGACCTTCTGAAGGCAGGAGTGAATCAGCAGCTGGCGGGGAGGAACCGGGCGCCTCTCCTGACCTCCCGTGCTCACTGCCCGGCCTCACCCACGCAGAACGGACACGCGATTACGATGCGGAAAGGACAGCTAGCGAGGGAGAGATGGAGAGAATGGGAGCGAGGTTACAGGAGAGAAAAAAAAGGAGCAGATCGAATGGTCCCGGTCGAGGGCAGTTTGGACCAAAACCGTGGGGCCCCGCTTCCCATTACCTGTAGATAGCGGAGCTTGGGTAACTTCCTGGGTCGTAGCTGACCCGCACGTGACCCTGATAGAGTTCAACTGCTATGTGGTCATTGTCTCCGTTGTAGAGGAGGATCCCATTGTCTTCCGCAGTCGAGACCTGAGGAAACAAATGTCACTTTCCTATTATTAAGTGTCTGGTGTAGACACTTCCTGTCTGTAAGCTGCACTTCCTGTTGTCACAACTTTTAGTCCCATTTTCCTCTCAATATAATAAATAGGAGCAGGAGTAGGCAATTCGACTCCTCGAGACTATCCGGCATTCATTAAGATCACACCTGATCTATCCCCATCTTCCCACACACTATCCCATGTCCCTATAGGTTGAGAGGCGGTAGATTTAGAACTGAGATGAGGAGGAACTACTTCCCGCAGAGGGTGGTGAATTTGTGGAACATAGTGCGGTGGAATCTGAGTCACTAAAATGGTTTCCAGAAGGAGACAGATATATTTCTGATTTAAAGAAACGAGTTAAGGGCAGCATGACAGCACAGTGGTTAGCACTGTGGCTTCACAGCTCCAGGGTCCCAGGTTCGAATCCCGGCTTGGGTCACTGTCTGTGCGGAGTCTGCATGTTCTCCCCGTGTCTGCGTGGGTTTCCTCCGGGTGCTCCGGTTTCCTCCCACAGTCCAAAGATGTACAGGGTGGGTGGATTGGTTGTGCTAAATTGCCTTTAGTGTCTAAATAAGGTAAGGTGGGGTTACGGGGATGGGGTGGAGGTGTGGGGTTAGGTAGGGTGCTCTTTCAAAGGGCCAGTGCAGACTGGATGGGCCGAATGGCCACCTACTGCACTGTAAATTCTGTGATTCTCCCAGTGTCTGCGTGGGTCTCACCCCCACAACCCAAAGATGTGCAGAGTAAGTGAGTTTGCCACGTTAAATTGCCCTTTAATTGAGTTAAAATAAAAAAGAATTGGGTACTCTAAATTTATTTTTTTTAAAAGGGTTAAAGGGGTATGGGGAACAGGTGGATTGGAGACCAGAACGAGATCTGATTGAATGCCGGAGCAGGCTAGTGGGGCTGAATTGCCGACTTTGGCTCCTCGTTCCTATTTAAAAATCTATTGACCTCTGTCTCAAATGCATTCAACAGTGGAGCATCTGCCACTGTCTGCGATAGAATATTTCAGTGTCTCTCCTCTTCACACTGTCTGGGACAGAATATTTCAGTGTCTCTCCCGTTCACACTGTCTGGGATAGAATATTTCAGCTTCTCTCACCTTCACACTGTCTGGGATAGAATATTTCAGTGTCTCTCCACTTCACACTGTCTGGGATAGAATATTTCAGTGTCTCTCCTCTTCACACTGTCTGGGATAGAATATTTCAGTGTCTCTCCCCTTCACACCGTCTGGGATAGAATATTTCAGCGTCTCTCCCCTTCACACCGTCTGGGATAGAATATTTCAGTGTCTCTCCCCTTCACACTGTCTGGGATAGAATATTTCAGCGTCTCTCCTCCTCATTCTGTCTGGGATAGAATATTTCAGCGTCTCTCCCCTTCACACTGTCTGGGGTAGAATATTTCAGTGTCTCTCCCCTTCACACTGTCAGAATATTTCAGTGTCTCTCCCCTTCACACTTTCTGGGATAGAATATTTCAGCGTCTCTCCCCTTCACACTGTCTGGGATAGAATATTTCAGTGTCTCTCCCATTCACACTGTCTGGGAAAGAATGTTTTAGCGTCTCTCCTCTTCATTCTGTCTGGGATAGAATATTTCAGCGTCTCTCCCATTCACACTGTCTGGGGTAGAATATTTCAGTGTCTCTCCCCTTCATTCTGTCTGGGGTAGAATATTTCAGTGTCTCTCCCCTTCACACTGTCTGGGATAGAATATTTCAGCGTCTCTCCCGTTCACACTGTCTGGGATAGAATATTTCAGTGTCTCTCCCGTTCATTCTGTCTGGGGTAGAATATTTCAGCGTCTCTCCCGTTCACACTGTCTGGGATAGAATATTTCAGTGTCTCTCCCGTTCATTCTGTCTGGGGTAGAATATTTCAGCGTCTCTCCCGTTCACACTGTCTGGGATAGAATATTTCAGTGTCTCTCCCGTTCGCACTGTCTGGGACAGAATATTTCAGTGTCTCTCCCGTTCACACTGTCTGGGATAGAATATTTCAGCGTCTCTCCCCTTCACACTGTCTGGGATAGAATATTTCAGTGTCTCTCCCCTTCACACTGTCTGGGATAGAATATTTCAGTGTCTCTCCCCTTCACACTGTCTGGGATAGAATATTTCAGCGTCTCTCCCCTTCACACTGTCTGGGATAGAATATTTCAGTGTCTCTCCCCTTCACACTGTCTGGGATAGAATATTTCAGCGTCTCTCCCCTTCACACAGTCTGGGATAGAATATTTCAGTGTCTCTCCCCTTCACACTGTCTGGGATAGAATATTTCAGCGTCTCTCCCCTTCACACTGTCTGGGATAGAATATTTCAGCGTCTCTCCCCTTCACACAGTCTGGGATAGAATATTTCAGTGTCTCTCCCCTTCACACTGTCTGGGATAGAATATTTCAGCTTCTCTCCCGTTCACACTGTTTGGGACAGAATATTTCAGCGTCTCTCCCCTTCACACTGTCTGGGATAGAATATCTCAGTGTCTCTCCCCTTCACACTGTCTGGGATAGAATATTTCAGTGTCTCTCCCCTTCACACTGTCTGGGATAGAATATTTCAGCTTCTCTCCCGTTCACACTGTTTGGGACAGAATATTTCAGCGTCTCTCCCCTTCACACTGTCTGGGATAGAATATCTCAGTGTCTCTCCCCTTCACACTGTCTGGGGTAGAATATTTCAGCGTCTCTCCTCCTCATTCTGTCTGGGATAGAATATTTCAGCGTCTCTCCCCTTCACACTGTCTGGGATAGAATATTTCAGCGTCTCTCCCCTTCACACTGTCTGGAATAGAATATTTCACTGTCTCTCCCCTTCACACTGTCTGGGATAGAATATTTCAGCGTCTCTCCCCTTCACACTGTCTGGGATAGAATATTTCAGAGTCTCTCCCGTTCACACCGTCTGGGATAGAATATTTCAGCGTCTCTCCCGTTCACACTGCCTGGGATAGAATATTTCAGTGTCTCTCCCCTTCACACTGTCTGGGATAGAATATTTCAGCGTCTCTCCCCTTCACACTGTCTGGGATAGAATATTTCAGTGTCTCTCCCCTTCACACTGTCTAGGATAGAATATTTCAGCGTCTCTCCCCTTCACACTGTCTGGGATAGAATATTTCAGCGTCTCTCCCCTTCACACTGTCTGGGATAGAATATTTCACTGTCTCTCCCCTTCACACTGTCTAGGATAGAATATTTCAGCGTCTCTCCCGTTCACACTGTCTGGGATAGAATATTTCAGCGTCTCTCCCGTTCACACTGTCTGGGATAGAATATTTCAGAGTCTCTCCCGTTCACACCGTCTGGGATAGAATATTTCAGCGTCTCTCCCGTTCACACTGTCTGGGACAGAATATTTCTGTGTCTCTCCCGTTCACAATGTCTGGGATAGAATATTTCAGCGTCTCTCCCCTTCACACTGTCTGGGGTAGAATATTTCAGCGTCTCTCCCGTTCACACTGTCTGGGACAGAATATTTCAGCGTCTTTCCCCTTCATTCTGTCTGGGATAGAATATTTCAGCGTCTCTCCCCTTCATTCTGTGTGGGATACAATATTTCAGCGTCTCTCCCCTTCACACTGTCTGGGATAGAATATTTCAGCGTCTCTCCCCTTCACACTGTCTGGGATAGAATATTTCAGTGTCTCTCCCGTTCACACTGTCTGGGATAGAATATTTCAGCGTCTCTCCCGTTCACACCGTCTAGGATAGAATATTTCAGTGTCTCTCCCCTTCACACTGTCTGGGATAGAATATTTCAGTGTCTCTCCCCTTCACACTGTCTGGGATAGAATATTTCAGCGTCTCTCCCCTTCACACTGTCTGGGATAGAATATTTCAGTGTCTCTCCCCTTCACACTGTCTGGGATAGAATATTTCAGCGTCTCTCCCGTTCACAATGTCTGGGATAGAATATTTCAGCGTCTCTCCCCTTCACACTGTCTGGGATAGAATATTTCAGCGTCTCTCCCCTTCACACTGTCTGGGATAGAATATTTCAGTGTCTCTCCCGTTCACACTGTCTGGGATAGAATATTTCAGCGTCTCTCCCGTTCACACCGTCTAGGATAGAATATTTCAGTGTCTCTCCCCTTCACACTGTCTGGGGTAGAATATTTCAGTGTCTCTCCCCTTCACACTGTCTGGGATAGAATATTTCAGTGTCTCTCCCCTTCACACTGTCTGGGATAGAATATTTCAGCGTCTCTCCCGTTCACAATGTCTGGGATAGAATATTTCAGCGTCTCTCCCCTTCACACTGTCTGGGATAGAATATTTCAGCGTCTCTCCCCTTCATTCTGTCTGGGGTAGAATATTTCAGTGTCTCTCCCCTTCACACTGTCTGGGATAGAATATTTCAGTGTCTCTCCCCTTCACACTGTCTGGGATAGAATATTTCAGTGTCTCTCCCCTTCACACTGTCTGGGATAGAATATTTCAGCGTCTCTCCCCTTCACACTGTCTGGGATAGAATATTTCAGTGTCTCTCCCCTTCACACTGTCTGGGATAGAATATTTCAGCGTCTCTCCCCTTCACACTGTCTGGGATAGAATATTTCAGTGTCTCTCCCGTTCACACTGTCTGGGATAGAATATTTCAGCGTCTCTCCCCTTCACACTGTCTGGGATAGAATATTTCAGTGTCTCTCCCCTTCACACTGTCTGGGATAGAATATTTCAGTGTCTCTCCCCTTCACACTGTCTGGGATAGAATATTTCAGTGTCTCTCCCGTTCACACTGTCTGGGATAGAATATTTCAGCGTCTCTCCCCTTCACACTGTCTGGGATAGAATATTTCAGTGTCTCTCCCCTTCACACTGTCTGGGATAGAATATTTCAGTGTCTCTCCCCTTCACACTGTCTGGGATAGAATATTTCAGCGTCTCTCCCCTTCACACTGTCTGGGATAGAATATTTCAGCGTCTCTCCCCTTCACACTGTCTGGGATAGAATATTTCAGCTTCTCTCCCCTTCACACTGTCTGGGATAGAATATTTCAGTGTCTCTCCCCTTCACACTGTCTGGGATAGAATATTTCAGCGTCTCTCCCCTTCACACTGTCTGGGATAGAATATTTCAGCGTCTCTCCCCTTCACACTGTCTGGGATAGAATATTTCAGTGTCTCTCCCCTTCACACTGTCTGGGATAGAATATTTCAGCGTCTCTCCTCTTCACACTGTCTGGGATAGAATATTTCAGTGTCTCTCCCGTTCACACTGTCTGGGATAGAATATTTCAGTGTCTCTACCCTTCACACTGTCTGGGATAGAATATTTCAGCGTCTCTCCCCTTCATACTGTCTGGGATAGAAGATTTCAGCGTCTCTCCCCTTCACACTGTCTGGGATAGAATATTTCAGTGTCTCTCCCCTTCACACCGTCTGGGATAGAATATTTCAGCGTCTCTCCCCTTCACACTGTCTGGGATAGAATATTTCAGTGTCTCTCCCCTTCACACTGTCTGGGATAGACTATTTCAGTGTCTCTCCCCTTCACACTGTCTGGGATAGAATATTTCAGCGTCTCTCCCCTTCACACTGTCTGGGGTAGAATATTTCAGTGTCTCTCCCCTTCACACGGTCTGGGATAGAATATTTCAGCGTCTCTCCTCCTCATTCTGTCTGGGATAGAATATTTCAGCGTCTCTCCCCTTCACACTGTCTGGGATAGAATATTTCAGTGTCTCTCCCCTTCACACTGTCTGGGATAGAATATTTCAGCGTCTCTCCTCCTCATTCTGTCTGGGATAGAATATTTCAGCGTCTCTCCCCTTCACACTGTCTGGGGTAGAATATTTCAGTGTCTCTCCCCTTCACACTGTCTGGGATTGAATATTTCAGCGTCTCTCCCCTTCACACTGTCTGGGATAGAATATTTCAGTGTCTCTCCCCTTCACACTGTCTGGGATAGAATATTTCACTGTCTCTCCCCTTCACACTGTCTGGGATAGAATATTTCAGCGTCTCTCCCCTTCACACTGTCTGGGATAGAATATTTCAGTGTCTCTCCCCTTCACACTGTCTGGGATAGAATATTTCAGCGTCTCTCCCCTTCACACTGTCTGGAATAGAATATTTCACTGTCTCTCCCCTTCACACTGTCTGGGATAGAATATTTCAGTGTCTCTCCCGTTCACACTGTCTGGAATAGAATATTTCACTGTCTCTCCCCTTCACACTGTCTGGGATAGAATATTTCAGCGTCTCTCCCCTTCACACTGTCTGGGATAGAATATTTCAGTGTCTCTCCCGTTCACACTGTCTGGGATAGAATATTTCAGCGTCTCTCCCCTTCACACTGGGATAGACTATTTCAGCGTCTCTCCCCTTCACACTGTCTGGGATAGAATATTTCAGTGTCTCTCCCCTTCACACTGGGATAGAATATTTCAGCGTCTCTCCCCTTCACACTGTCTGGGATAGAATATTTCACTGTCTCTCCCCTTCACACTGTCTGGGATAGAATATTTCAGAGTCTCTCCCGTTCACACCGTCTGGGATAGAATATTTCAGCGTCTCTCCCGTTCACACTGTCTGGGATAGAATATTTCAGTGTCTCTCCCCTTCACACTGTCTGGGATAGAATATTTCAGCGTCTCTCCCCTTCACACTGTCTGGGGTAGAATATTTCAGTGTCTCTCCCCTTCACACTGTCTGGGATAGAATATTTCAGCGTCTCTCCTCCTCATTCTGTCTGGGATAGAATATTTCAGTGTCTCTCCCCTTCACACTGTCTGGGATAGAATATTTCAGCGTCTCTCCTCCTCATTCTGTCTGGGATAGAATATTTCAGCGTCTCTCCCCTTCACACTGTCTGGGGTAGAATATTTCAGTGTCTCTCCCCTTCACACTGTCTGGGATAGAATATTTCAGTGTCTCTCCCCTTCACACTGTCTGGGATAGAATATTTCAGTGTCTCTCCCATTCATACTGTCTGGGAAAGAATGTTTTAGCGTCTCTCCTCTTCATTCTGTCTGGGATAGAATATTTCAGCGTCTCTCCCATTCACACTGTCTGGGGTAGAATATTTCAGTGTCTCTCCCCTTCATTCTGTCTGGGGTAGAATATTTCAGTGTCTCTCCCCTTCACACTGTCTGGGATAGAATATTTCAGTGTCTCTCCCCTTCACACTGTCTGGGATAGAATATTTCAGCGTCTCTCCCCTTCACACTGTCTGGGGTAGAATATTTCAGTGTCTCTCCCCTTCACACTGTCTGGGATAGAATATTTCAGCGTCTCTCCTCCTCATTCTGTCTGGGATAGAATATTTCAGTGTCTCTCCCCTTCACACTGTCTGGGATAGAATATTTCAGCGTCTCTCCTCCTCATTCTGTCTGGGATAGAATATTTCAGCGTCTCTCCCCTTCACACTGTCTGGGGTAGAATATTTCAGTGTCTCTCCCCTTCACACTGTCTGGGATAGAATATTTCAGTGTCTCTCCCCTTCACACTGTCTGGGATAGAATATTTCAGTGTCTCTCCCATTCATACTGTCTGGGAAAGAATGTTTTAGCGTCTCTCCTCTTCATTCTGTCTGGGATAGAATATTTCAGCGTCTCTCCCATTCACACTGTCTGGGGTAGAATATTTCAGTGTCTCTCCCCTTCATTCTGTCTGGGGTAGAATATTTCAGTGTCTCTCCCCTTCACACTGTCTGGGATAGAATATTTCAGTGTCTCTCCCCTTCACACTGTCTGGGATAGAATATTTCAGTGTCTCTCCCCTTCACACTGTCTGGGATAGAATATTTCAGCTTCTCTCCCCTTCACACCGTCTGGGATAGAATATTTCAGCGTCTCTCCCCTTCACACTGTCTGGGATAGAATATTTCAGTGTCTCTCCCATTCACACTGTCTGGGATAGAATATTTCAGCGTCTCTCCACTTCACACTGTCTGGGATAGAATATTTCAACGTCTCTCCCGTTCATTCTGTCTGGGATAGAATATTTCAGTGTCTCTCCCATTCACACTGTCTGGGATAGAATATTTCAGCGTCTCTCCCCTTCATTCTGTCTGGGATAGAATATTTCAGCGTCTCTCCCCTTCACACTGTCTGGGATAGAGTATTTCAGTGTCTCTCCCATTCACACTCACCTGTAGTGAGATGTTGGCACGCGGCCAGTTCTTGAGCTCTGTGAACTGGAGGTAGGAGTCCCGGTCCACAAAATTGACGCTGACCAGCTTGTCGCACCGCGCCCCTCCGAAGCCGGGGAGGCACTGGCACAGGGCGCGGGGGCCAATGTTCACACACTGCCCACCATTGAGACAATCCTGCAATTGGCACTGGGCAGTCATCGGGGGTGCCTGGGAAGGCAGCTCACAGAAACGGCCACTTGGGGGAGGCAGAGAGACACGGAGAGAAATAGAGTCACTGGTCAGACTGGAGCTGATTTAAATACATTTCCTCAAAAACTGCTTTCCAACTATCATTTCCATTCTGCCTCCTGGGATACAGTCCCACAGATTCTATCAGACGTCACACAAGTGTTCCTTTGTGAAGACTTGATGTTGAATGTCGATTAATTATCTAATAGTCTTAACATTGAGCTCAAACCGCTCCATTGACTTGCTTCTCCCTATCCCCATAATCTACCCCTAGCCCCACTCTGGGCCGCCACGACCCCCATCGTCCAGTGCGACCTGGTCCGAACCCTGTTCCTGGCAGGACCCTCCCTGCTGGTGTGACCCCCACCCTGCCAGACTGACCTTTCCCCGCTTTCTACCGAATCTGACCCCCCCCCCCCCCCCCCGGTCTGACCTCTCCCCCCACCCACTGTTCTCTGAATCACTTGCATTTTAATTGTCCCTCTAAACACATTCTCTACGACAGCTGGTGCTGTCCCTGCATCCCAGTGACTCCTCACCCAAGCAGCCCTTCGCTGTTCCTGTCTCACCAGCCGGAGTGAGGAAGGTTGGGCGAGACGGGAGCTTGGGGATGTCAGCGTGGGTAAGTCCGCTCGAGAGTGACAATCCGCCGGAGATTGCTACTCGGAGGAAGTTACAGGTTGGTTTAGCACAGGGCTAAATCGCTGGCTTTGAAAGCTGACCAAGGCAGGCCAGCAGCACGGTTCAATTCCCGTAACAGCCTCCCCGAACAGGTGCCGGAATGTGGGCGACTAGGGGCCTTTCACAGTAACATCATTTGAAGCCTACTTGTGACAATAAGTGCTTTTCATTTCATTTCATTCAAGTTACGGGCTGTTGTAACATCTTGAACGCCACTCTCACTTTGTGCTTCCTGAGGCTCCGTGGGCAGCTTCGACCCGTCAGAGTGAGGAGGTTCTGCGTTTGAACTCCACCCCAGAGCCTTGAACGCAAAATCCAGACGGACGTGGCCGATGCAGGGAGTGCTGTGCTGTCCGAGATGCTGTCTGGGTGAGATGTTAAACAAGGCCATCCTACCAGCTCACGGGCAATACATCCTTCAGATCCAGGGGAGTTCTGCAAGGTGTCAATGTTTATCCCTGAACCAACATCACTAAATCACATACACTGGTCGTTGTCACCTTGCTGTTTGAGGGAGCTTGCTGTGCACAAATGGGCTGCCGCACTATCTACATTTCAACGGTGACGACACTTCACCTGGACTTCATTGGCTGTAGAGAGATTTGGGGCTTCCTGGGATTGTCAAGGGCACTATATGTAAATCCAAATCTTTATTCATTTTCACTGATGTACTGGCAGCTGTAAGACTCCGATAACTTGGCAATACTCGCAGCTGTAAAATGTCTTCCTCACTCACCTGTAACCCTCCGAGCACAAACAGGTATAGCCGCCAATCCCAGCTATACACAAACTGCTTCCCTGACACTTGTGATCGTCACAGTTGTCAATGGCAACACTGCAGTTATCTCCAGCATATCCAGAATTGCATTCACACCTAAAAAACACAGCATCAAGATTCAAACCAGGGACTGTGATTAACTTGGACAGGTTCCAGTGACAGAGTGTCAGGTCCAACCTCACACCTACACATTCCTATCCATTAGATACAGAGTAAAGCTCCCTCCACACTGTCCCCATCAAACACTCCCAGGACAGGTACAGCACGGGGTTAGATACAGAGTAAAGCTCCCTCTACACGGTCCCCATCAAACGCTCCCAGGACAGGTACAGCACAGGGTTAGATACAGAGTAAAGCTCCCTCTACACTGTCCCCATCAAACACACCCAGGACAGGTACAGCACGGGGTTAGATACAGAGTAAAGCTCCCTCTACACTGTCCCCATCAAACGCTCCCAGGACAGGTACAGCACGGGGTTAGATACAGAGTAAAGCTCCCTCTACACTGTCCCCATCAAACGCTCCCAGGACAGGTACAGCACGGGGTTAGATACAGAGTAAAGCTCCCTCTACACTGTCCCCATCAAACACTCCCAGGACACGTACAGCACGGGGTTAGATATTAAAAGTAAAGCTCCCTCTCCACTGTCCCCATCAGACACTCCCAGGACACGTACAGCACGGGGTTAGATACAGAGTAAAGCTCCCTCTACACTGTCCCCATCAAACACTCCCAGGACAGGTACAGCATGGGGTTAGATACAGAGTAAAGCTCCCTCCACACTGTCCCCATCGAACACTCCCAGGACAGGTACAGCACGGGGTTAGATACAGAGTAAAGCTCCCTCTACACTATCCCCATCAAACACTCCCAGGACAGGTACAGCACGGGGTAAGATACAGAGTAAAGCTCCCTCTACACTGTCCCCATCAAACACTCCCAGGACAGGTACAGCACGGGGTTAGATACAGAGTAAAGCTCTCTCCACACTGTCCCCATCAGACACTCCCAGGACACGTACAGCACGGGGTTAGATGCAGAGTAAAGCTCCCTCTACACTGTCCCCATCAAACACTCCCAGGACAGGTACAGCATGGGGTTCGATACAGAGTAAAGCTCCCTCTACACTGTCCCCATTAAACACGCCCAGGTCAGGTACAGCACGGGGTTAGATACAGAGTAAAGCTCCCTCTGCACTATCCCCATCAAACACTCCCAGGACAGGTACAGCACGGGGTTGGATACAGAGTAAAGCTCCCTCTACACTGTCCCCATCAAACACTCCCAGGACAGGTACAGCACGGGGTTCGATACAGAGTAAAGCTCCCTCTACACTGTCCCCATTAAACACTCCCAGGACAGGTTAGATACAGGGTATAGTTCCCACTACACTGTTCCCACTTGTACAGCACTTGATGAAACTGCCTGCATCAATCCTGTTCTCTAACTTCCCAATAACACAATCGGTGTCGGTGATTGGGCCAGATCTTCGCGGCTCCAATATGTTACTTACTTGGGTCCCTCAGTGGTCACTGCGCACTTTGAGTCCTGGTGGCAAGGGTTTAATTCGGGTGTGCAATGGTCAACCACCTCCTCGCACAAATCTCCTGCATCGGGAGAGAGAGCAAGGTCACACCTGGTCAGCACCCAGCTCCAACACACAATATTCACATCCCGTCAGTCAGCCCGGGAGCAGCGGTGATGTAGCTGGGTAGCACCGTTATCTCAGACTCCCACTCTGACGTGAAGGGGAGGCATATTCTCCCAATTCAGCCGCGAGGGAGTGCTGAGATGTCACAGATGCTCTCTTCCAAATGAGATGATAAACTCAAGTCCTGTCTGCCCCCTCCGATGGAGATGAGGGATTCCATGTCTACTATTTTGAGGAAGAGCAGGGGAGTTCCCCCTACTGTCCTGGTGATATTTATCCCTCCGTTAACGTCATGAAGACCTGATTATCTGGTGGTTGCCACATCACTGTTTGGAATCTTGCTGTTTGCTAATTGGATCCTACACGACAGTGATCCACTTCAAATGCTTCTCTGGCTGTGAAACATTGTGGGATGTCCTGAGATTGTGTAAGGTGCTATTGAAATGCAAATTCCTTTGTTGTTTAACAGCTTCCGCCTCCATGCTCTAATTGATACTTGCTCCTTGACTTAGTTTGCCCTCTGGATTAAACCCGTGTGTGGCGAGTACTGAGCCTGTGGCACTGCCTGAACTTAGAAGAATGAAAAGGTGACTTAATTGAAACATATGGGGCTGGATTCTCCCGAAATGGGGCTATGTCCCCACGCCAGCGTAAAATCACTGGCGTTGCACCCCCGACTTTCCTCAAAAATGGCGCATTCAGACTGCGGAGGCAGCTCCGTAATGTCGGCCGTTGATCAGCCGCGCGCCCCTGCATCGGACCGGTCTGATCTGTGTCCCGGCCCCCTCCCCGGTGCCTGATCCCCCCCCCCCCCCCCCCCCCCCGCCCCCCACCAGGGCGGCCGCAGACTGAGTCCGTAGACGCCACACGAGAGTCCCGGCCGGCCAGACCATGTTAGTTCCAGGCCGTCGGGAAGTCGGCCGGTCAGGGGTGGAGTATTGCTGGGCGGGTATCTGGCAATGGCCCCCTAGCCGCGCGGAGTTATTCGCGAACGCGTGGATATTCGGGGCCTGCAGAATCGCCGGGCCCGATTCCGTCAGGAAAGTTGATTCTCCGCCCCCGTGCCAAACGGGATTTCGGCCTCGGGGCTGCGGAGAAACCGGCCCGTGAACTGTCCAAGGAGCAGGCAGGGTGTAACGCTGAGAGGGTGTTTCCCCCTGGTGGGGGAGTCTAGAACATGGGGCCACGGATTCAGAGAGACGGGTCCGACATTCCGCAATGGGATGAGGGGAACTCTCTTCACTCAGTTGGATGTGACTCTCTGGGATTCTGCACCCACTGGCCTGGGATCGGTGGCGAGGCTCCGTCAACAAGTACATCGAAGACCCAACGCGATAAAATTTTAGATGCTGAGGGATGTGGGGAAAGTACGAAAAGGTGTGAAAGTCGAAGACCAAATTTGACCTTGTTGCATGGCGGACCAGTTTGATGGGCTGAATGGGCAATGCCTACTATTTCCTGGGACCTGATGAGCGATGGGTTCGAAGGAAGAGAGAGTGAGAGCGAGGCAGCGCTTCACTCCACTGGCCGTGGGCTGATGGTGGAGTTGAAGAAGGAATCGAGTGATCTGCTGGTTATAGAGAACTGATTCACTAACTCCCAAGCAAGGCCTTCCTCAGTTCCCACTAGTTATTAGTTAGTAGTGAGTTGTTAGTGATGGTTATTGTATCACTGAAGGGAATTAGTCATGTATAGTTAATCAAGCTGAGAGTATACGGAGGTGGTAGCAGCGAGCCGGGTGTTGAAGGAAGGACGTATTTGCAGAAACACAACATTCACGCATATGGAACTCAACCTCTTGTCTCAGGATATTATACTTTCACCTTTCCCCCTGGCTCAGCTCCACATTGAACCATTCCCCATCCCAAACACCTAATCAGTCAGTGTCAGCATTTTAAACTCTTGTGTCAGAAATCACTGCTTCAAACTCCCCCTCCAGGCATACTGACACTCAGTATTGGTACTGAGGGAGTGTTGCACTGTCAGAGGGTCAGTACTGAGGGAGTGCAGCACTGTCAGAGGGTCAGTACTGAGGGAGTGCCGCACTGTCAGAGGCTCAGTACTGAGGGAGTGCTGCACTGTCAGAGGGTCAGTACTGAGGGAGTGCTGCACTGTCAGAGGGTCAGTACTGAGGGAGTGTTGCACTGTCAGAGGGTCAGTACTGAAGGAGTGTTGCACTGTCAGAGGGTCAGTACTGAGGGAGTGCAGCACTGTCAGAGGGTCAGTACTGAGGGAGTGCCGCACTGTCAGAGGCTCAGAACTGAGGGAGTGCTGCACTGTCAGAGGGTCACTACTGAGGGAGTGCTGCACTGTCAGAGGGTCAGTGCTGAGGGAGCGCTGCACTGTCAAGAGAGTCAGTACTGAGAGAGTGCTGCACTGTCAGAGGGTCAGTACTGAGGGTGTGCTGCACTGTCAAGAGAGTCAGTACTGAGGGAGTGCCGCACTGTCAAGAGAGTCAGTCCTGAGGGAGTGCCACACTATCAGAGAGTCAGTACTGAGGGAGTGCCGCACTGTCAGAGGGTCAGTACTGAGGGAGTGCTGCACTGTCAGAGGGTCAGTACTGAAGGAGTGTTGCACTGTCAGAGGGTCAGTACTGAGGGAGTGCAGCACTGTCAGAGGGTCAGTACTGAGGGAGTGCCGCACTGTCAGAGGCTCAGAACTGAGGGAGTGCTGCACTGTCAGAGGGTCACTACTGAGGGAGTGCTGCACTGTCAGAGGGTCAGTGCTGAGGGAGCGCTGCACTGTCAAGAGAGTCAGTACTGGGAGAGTGCTGCACTGTCAGAGGGTCAGTACTGAGGGTGTGCTGCACTGTCAAGAGAGTCAGTACTGAGGGAGTGCCGCACTGTCAAGAGAGTCAGTCCTGAGGGAGTGCCACACTATCAGAGAGTCAGTACTGAGGGAGTGCCGCACTGTCAGAGGGTCAGTACTGAGGGAGTGCTGCACTGTCAGAGGGTCAGTACTGAGGGAGTGCTGCACTGTTAGAGGGTCAGCACTGAGGGAGTGCTGCACTGTCAGAGGGTCAGTACTGAGAGAGTGATGCTCTGTCAGGGGTACTGTCTTTTGAGGGATTGTTGATGCGAGGCCCTGTCTGCTCTCTGAGGTGGATTAAAAAATTTGATATTTTTAACAAAAGGCAGACTGTCACCTCTGGCTAAAATTCATCCTCGCACAAAATCCCCCAAAAATGTTCATTATCACATTGCTGCGTGTGGGATCTTACTGTGCATAATCTGGCTGCAGCAATTATAACATTACAACAGTTGCCACACTCCGCATTTAGCTCATTGGCTGTCAAGAGCTTTGAGATGGCCTGAGGTTGAGAAAGGTGCTATAGAAATGTAGTTCTTTCTATCTGTTGGAGCTCCCATTCCCCTCCCTCGCTCCTGCAACTTGCTCAGTCTGGACCATCGCACTCACTCACCTGTGTGATAGGGGGGGCACAGGCAGGTATAGTTATTGATTCCGTCCAAACAGGTGGCACCATTTTTGCAGGCGTTTACTTCGCAGTCATTAAGATTGGTGGCACAGGTGTTTCCTACGAAACCCGCTGGGCAGGTACACCTGTAGGGTAACAGGATGTTGAAACGAAAATCAGCTCAAAACTCGCACACAATTTAACAGCAAAACAACCTGAATGAGACGAGCTGCAAATCTTCCCACGGATTCCCATCATAGCTCAGCATTCCAGTACTGAGGGAGTGCTGCACTGTCAGAGGGTCAGTACTGAGGGAGCGCTGCACTGTCAGAGGGTCAGTACTGAGGGAGCGCTGCACTGTCAGAGGGTCAGTACTGAGGGAGGGCTGCTCTGTCAGAGGGTCAGTACTGAGGGAGTGCTGCTCTGTCAGAGGGTCAGTACTGAGGGAGTGCTGCACTGTCAGAGGGTCAGTACTGAGGGAGTGCTGCACTGTCAGAGGGTCAGTACTGAGGGAGTGCTGCACTGTCAGAGGGTCAGTACTGAGGGAGTGCTGCTCTGTCAGAGGGTCAGTACTGAGGGAGTGCTGCTCTGTCAGAGGGTCAGTACTGAGGGAGTGCTGCACTGTCAGAGGGTCAGTACTGAGGGAGTGCTGCACTGTCAGAGGGTCAGTACTGAGGAAGCGCCGCACTGTCAGAGGGTCAGTACTGAGGGAGCGCCGCACTGTCAGAGGGTCAGTACTGAGGGAGTGCTGCACTGTCAGAGGGTCAGTACTGAGAGAGTGCTGCACTGTCAGAGTCAGTACTGAGGGAGTGCTGCACTGTCAGAGGGTCAGTACTGAGGGAGTGCTGCACTGTCAGAGGGTCAGTACTGAGGGAGCGCCGCACTGTCAGAGGGTCAGTACTGAGGGAGTGCTGCACTGTCAGAGGGTCAGTACTGAGAGAGTGCTGCACTGTCAGAGTCAGTACTGAGGGAGTGCTGCACTGTCAGAGGGTCAGTACTGAGGGAGTGCTGCACTGTCAGAGGGTCAGTGCTGAGGGAGTGCCGCACTGTCAGAGGGTCAGTGCTGAGGGAGTGCCGCACTGTCAGAGGGTCAGTGCTGAGGGAGTGCTGCACTGTCAGAGTCAGTACTGAGGGAGTGCTGCACTGTCAGAGGGTCAGTACTGAGGGAGTGCTGCACTGTCAGGGGGTCAGTGCTGAGGGAGTGCCGCACTGTCAGAGGGTCAGTGCTGAGGGTGTGCCGCACTGTCAGAGGGTCAGTACTGAGGGAGTGCTGCACTGTAAGAGGGTCTGTAATGAGGGAGCGCTGCACTGTCAGAGGGTCAGTATAGAGGGAGCGCTGCACTGTCAGAGGGTCAGTACTGTGGGAATGCTGTGTTGTCAGAGGGTCAGTACTGAGGGAGTGCTGCACTGTCAGAGGGTCAGTACTGAGGGAGTGCTGCACTGTCAGAGGGTCAGTACTGAGGGAGTGTTGCACTGTCAGAGAGTCAGTACTGAGGGAGTGCCGCACAGTCAGAGGGTCAGTACTGAGGGAGTGCTGCACTGTCAGAGGGTTACTATTGTGGGAATGCTGTGTTGTCAGTGGGTCAGTAATGAGGGAGTGCTGCACTGTCAGAGGGTCAGTACTGAGGGAGTGCTGCACGGTCAGAGGGTCAGTACTGAGGCAGTGCCGCACTGTCAGAGGGTCAGTACTGAGGGAGTGCTGCACTGTCAGAGGGTCAGTACTGAGGGAGTGCTGCACTGTCAGAGGGTCAGTACTGAGGGAGTGCAGCACTGTCAGAGGGTCAGTACTGAGGGAGTGCAGCACTGTCAGAGGAGCTCCAGACGCACTGAGACATACTCCACAGGGCCTAACAGTTTCATGGACAATGAGGGGAGGACAAGGTGCGGCTGGGTGGCGAGGTGAGTGTTGACGGGAAGCAGGGGGGCTGGGAATGATGCTGGTGACAGATCCACCCCCACTCCCTCCATCCTTTACAACCCCCCCCACCCCCACACATACAAGATACACTGGAGAAAAACAATGAAAGGCTGAAGAAATGGAAACCCATGTTTCTGAGCGACAGCTGGGAATGTTCGCGGCTGTTTACAAAGTGGATCAAATTCAAACCTAATCTATTGAAGCCAATGGAAATCCGCCGCTGATTATTTACACAACGCTACAGTCTCGGCCACCCGTGTCTGGGCAACATGTGTTGTACTGTATTGGGTTACAACCCTGGGTCACGGGGACGTGCTCGGGTGGGGGGGAGAGACAGGGTCCCTGAAGAAGCAGTTCACTCAACTTTCACTTTCTGTTTACTTTTTGATTCCTTCGTTTCTGCCGCTGTCACCTCCAGACTCCGGAGGCCGATCACCTCCAGAGTCCGGGACCACCAGCAGCTGACGGCCTGACCACCGATGTTACAATTGGGGGTGCATTCGAGGGCAGGCCTGAAGGTTTGTGGCGATCTCGGAGGATTGTCGGGCTGGAAGCCGGGACAGAGATGGTGCGGAAGGCATTGAAAAGAAGGAGTTTCAAATCGAGAGGGGGTGGGGGGGCCACTGTTAGTGAGTACCATCCCGGGTGAATGGTTCTTGGTTTGAGTTATAACACAGGCAGCGGAGTCTTGAACGAGCCCAGGTTTGCACCGTACGCAAAGTGGCGGTCCGGCTGGAGGAACCATTGGAATATCGAGGCGGGAAGTGATGAACATGTGGTGTTCTTCATCATTCAGATCCTAGGATGCCGTTGTGTTCACAAAGACCACAACTAGGTTTTGTATTAAATAAAGCTAAAGATTTATTTACACTACTTAATTGAATTCGACCTCTTCTATATAATAAACAATTGACAATAAATATACAATCTACACTCATCTACCAATAATCTCTACACGAATACAATAACTATGATCTGCTCTCACTCACACCAGCTTTCCTACAATCATTCTCCTCAACACTCTCCCAGACAGCTTAGTATCGATGCTTTATATAGTTCTGCATCTAGCTCCCCCTAGTGGTTGATTTGAGGCATAACATTAACCCTTACAGTTCTGTACATTTCTCATAATGTTGCAGAAGGGATGATGACTTTGATAGCGGAGGAACTGAGGCAGGTCAGAGAGCCACCACGTTACGGAGGAATTGGCATTCTGAGCAAAGAGGTCAGGAGCTCGACTCCAGATCGATTTGGGGCCAGTTAAAATACAGGAGATGTTTTAAAAAATGAACAGGTGCCTGCTCACCAGAATGGACTGCGGTGTCCGTCCTTAACATGGCAAGTCCCTCCATTCTCACAAGGGTTACCGATGCAGGCATTGATCGGAGATTCACAGTGCCTGCCCTGGAAGAGTTGGAGAAAAGAGAAAAGTTACTTCTTGTTGGGTACTGCGCTCACTGAAGGTGTAGCGACCATTGCCAGTGAAGAAAGGGTGTACTGCCTACATTCCAAATCAAGACTGGGGGTTGGATAGAGAAACTGTTTGCACTGGCAGCGGGACCAGTAACACACACACACACACACACACACACACAGGATGCAGATTTACGGTAATTGGCAAAGGGGCCAGTGGGGTGCGGGCGGGAGTTGGGTGGGGAGATTCTTTTTAATGCAGTAAATTGTCCCGATCCAGGATGTACTGCCTGACAACTGGATGGAAGCAAATTCAATCCTAACACTGAAGGAATTGGATAAATACTTGAACAGTAACAAGTGTAGCTCAATGAGGGAACGAGGAGGGCAATTGGGACCAAGTGGACAGGTCGCTCTGTCTCTCTCACCACGGACCCAAGGGTGCTGTGTGGAACTATCACCACTGCCTTCAGAGCCTCCAGCCGAGGGACAGTCTAACAATCAGAACCAGACCTTCCAGGGGTGAAGTTAGCAAATACTTCGACAGGCAAAGGCCGGAATTCACTCCCATTGATGTTGGGTCAACTGTTCATTTTAAATCAGTGGTTATGAATTTTTGTCAGCCAATAAGGAAAGGGAGTTTGGGACATACAGGTCAGCCATGATCTCATCAAATGGCAGAACAGAGTCAAGGGGCTGAATGGCCTGTTCCTGCATTCTTATCTGACCCTACATCAGCTGTTCTTAATCCAGTTATATCAAAGTTAGACAAACACACACACACAAACATACACACACACACGTTCTCATACAAACACACATAAACACACGCACAAACACATACAAAAACACATGCACAGACATACATATGCACACGCACACACACAAACACACACAAACAGAAAGTGCACACAGACTGAGACCTCTCTCATTTAGATGTGGTGTAGTCAGAAAACCAGCAGTGAGTGCAGGAATGAGCCGACACCAAGATTATTGTGCAATAAAGGCATTTGGCAAACGGTGAAAACCTAATGGTGCAATTTGCTGGAGACCTGAAATTTAAAAAAAAGCTGCTTGAAATACTCAGCAGAACCGGCAATATCTGCGGAGAGGGAAACAGAATTAACGTTTCAGCTCGATGACTCTTCAATAGAATTGGGAGACCCAACAGATCTAACAATTTAAAATCAAATAGAGAGCTGGGGAAAGGATGGGATGGGAACGTAATGGAGAAATAAATAATGGAGAGTGATGCTGCAGAACAAAACGAAGTGATAGCGAGACAAGTAGAAATGTTATTATTCCTTCACCTTATGTTATTCTGTCATTTAAACCTCCCCAGACCCATCTATTGCTGCTTTATTTGTCTCTTACACAGAATAACAGATACCCGGGAGTGAGTTACAGACTGGAATCTAATCGAGGGGTTTGGGTGGTTTATATATAGAATAACAGATACCCGGGAGTGAGTTACAGACTGGAATCTAATCGAGGGGTTTGAGTGGTTTGTAAATAGAATAACAGACACCCGGGAGTGAGTTACAGACTGGAATCTAATTGAGGGGTTCGGGGTGGTTTATATATAGAATAACAGATACCCGGGAGTGAGTTACAGACTGGAATCTAATCGAGGGGTTTGGGTGATTTATACATAGAATAACAGATACCCGGGAGTGAGTTACAGACTGGAATCTAATCGAGGGGTTCAGGGTGGTTAATATATAGAATAACAGATACCCGGGAGTGAGTTACAGACTGGAATCTAATCGAGGGGTTCAGGGTGGTTTATATATAGAATAACAGATACCCGGGAGTGAGTTACAGACTGGAATCTAATCGAGGGGTTTGAGTGGTTTATATATAGAATAACAGATACCCGGGAGTGAGTTACAGACTGGAATCTAATCGAGGGGTTCAGGGTGGTTTATATATAGAATAACAGATACCCGGGAGTGAGTTACAGACTGGAATCTAATCGAGGGGTTTGGGTGGTTTGTAAATAGAATAACAGATACCCGGGAGTGAGTTACAGACTGGAGTCGAATCGAGGGGTTTGGGTGGTTTATATATAGAATAACAGATACCCGGGAGTGAGTTACAGACTGGAATCTAATCGAGGGGTTCGGGTGGTTTACATATAGAATAACAGATACCCGGTAGTGAGTTACAGACTGGAATCTAATCGAGGGGTTCAGGGTGGTTTACATATAGAATATCAGACACCCGGGAGTTATTTACAGACTGGAATCTAATCAAGGGGTTGGGTGGTTTATATATAGAATAAAAGATACCCGGGAGTGAGTTACATACTGGAATCTAATTGAGGGGTTTAGATGGTTTATATATAGATTAACAGATACCCGGGAATGAGTTACAGACTGGGATCTAATCGAGGGGTTTGGGTGGTTTATATATAGAATAACAGATACCCGGGAGTGAGTTACAGACTGGGATCTAATCGAGGGGTTTGGGGTGGTTTATATATAGAATAACAGATACCCGGGAGTGAGTTACAGACTGGAATCTAATTGAGGGGTTTGGGTGGTTTATATATAGAATAACAGATACCCGGGAGTGAGTTACAGACTGGAATCTAATCGAGGGGTTTGAGTGGTTTGTAAATAGAATAACAGACACCCGGGAGTGAGTTACAGACTGGAATCTAATTGAGGGGTTCGGGGTGGTTTATATATAGAATAACAGATACCCGGGAGTGAGTTACAGACTGGAATCTAATCGAGGGGTTTGGGTGATTTATACATAGAATAACAGATACCCGGGAGTGAGTTACAGACTGGAATCTAATCGAGGGGTTTGAGTGGTTTATATATAGAATAACAGATACCCGGGAGTGAGTTACAGACTGGAATCTAATCGATGGGTTCAGGGTGGTTTATATATAGAATAACAGATACCCGGGAGTGAGTTACAGACTGGAATCTAATCGAGGGGTTTGGGTGGTTTGTAAATAGAATAACAGATACCCGGGAGTGAGTTACAGACTGGAGTCGAATCGAGGGGTTTGGGTGGTTTATATATAGAATAACAGATACCCGGGAGTGAGTTACAGACTGGAATCTAATCGAGGGGTTCGGGTGGTTTACATATAGAATAACAGATACCCGGGAGTGAGTTACAGACTGGAATCTAATCGAGGGGTTTGGGGTGGTTTATATATAGAACAACAGATATCCGGGAGTGAGTTACAGACTGGAATCTAATCGAGGGGTTTGGGTGGTTTATATACAGAATAACAGATACCCGGTAGTGAGTTACAGACTGGAATCTAATCGAGGGGTTTGGGTGGTTTATATATAGAATAACAGATACCCGGGAGTGAGTTACAGACTGGAATCTAATCGAGGGGTTCAGGGTGGTTTACATATAGAATATCAGACACCCGGGAGTTATTTACAGACTGGAATCTAATCAAGGGGGTTGGGTGGTTTATATATAGAATAAAAGATACCCGGGAGTGAGTTACATACTGGAATCTAATTGAGGGGTTTAGATGGTTTATATATAGATTAACAGATACCCGGGAATGAGTTACAGACTGGAATCTAATCGAGGAGTTTGGGGCGGTTTATATATAAATTAACAGATACCCGGGAATGAGTTACAGACTGGAATCTAATCGAGGAGTTTGGGGCGGTTTATATATAGATTAACAGATACCCGGGAGTGAGTTACAGACTGGAATCTAATCGAGGGGTTTGGGGTGGTTTATATATAGAATAACAGATACCCGGGAGTGAGTTACAGACTGGAATCTAATCGAGGGGTTTAGGGGGTTTATATATAGAATAACAGATACCCGGGAGTGAGTTACACACTGGAATGTAATCAAGGGGTTCGGGGTGGTTTATATATAGAATAACAGATACCAGGGAGTGAGTTACAGAGTGGAAACTAATCGAGGAGTTCGGGTGTTTTATATATAGAATAACATACCCGGGAGTGAGTTACAGACTGGAATCTAATCTAGGGGTTTGGGGTGGTTTATATATAGAATAACAGATACCCGGGAGTGAGTTACACACTGGAATGTAATCAAGGGGTTCGGGGTGGTTTATATATAGAATAACAGATACCCGGGAGTGAGTTACAGACAGGAATCAAATCGAGGGGTTCAGGGTGGTTTATATATAGAATAACAGATACCCGGGAGTGAGTTTCAGACTGGAATCTAGTTGAGGGGTTCGGGGTGGTTTATACAAAGAATAACAGATACCCGGGAGTGAGTTACAGACTGGAATCTAATCGAGGGGTTTGCGTGGTTTATATATAGAATAACAGATACCCGGGAGTGAGTTACAGACTGGAATCTAATCGAGGGGTTTGGGTGGTTTATATATAGAATAACAGATACCCGGGAGTGAGTTACAGACTGGAATCGAATCGAGAGGTTCAGGGTGGTTTATATATAGAATAACAGATACCCGGGAGTGAGTTACAGAATGGAATCTAATCGAGGGGTTTGGGTGGTTTATATATAGAATAACAGATACCCGGGAGTGAGTTACAGACTGGAACCTAGTTGAGGGATTCGGGGTGGTTTATATATAGAATAACAGATACCCGGGAGTGAGTTACAGACTGGAATCTAATCAAGGGGTTTGCGTGATTTATATATAGAATAACAGATACCCGGGAGTGAGTTACAGACTGGAATCTAATCGAGGGGTTCAGGGTGGTTTATATATAGAATAACAGATACCCGGGAGTGAGTGACAGACTGGAATCTAATCAAGGGGTTCAGGGTGGTTTATATATAGAATAACAGATACCCGGGAGTGAGTTACAGACTGGAATCTAATCGAGGAGTTCGGGTGGTTTATATATAGAATAACAGATACCTGGGAGTGAGTTACAGACTGGAATCTATTCGAGGGGTTTGGGTGGTTTATATATAGAATAACAGGTACCCGGGAGTGAGTTACAGACTGGAATCTAATCGAAGTCTCTGGGATAATCACCTTTACCTTGTAGCCATATAGGCAGGTGCATCTGTAATAATCCAAGGCGTCATCCTGGCAGTTTCCTTGGTTCTCGCAGGGGTTGGAAAGACAGGGGCTACACTTTGCCAAGACGCTCAGCTCTGTTGGACCTGTATAGGACAACACAGTGTTGTGTGACACAGAAAGCAACATCTGGTCTGCTGGGAGAAGCCAGCATGCTCGGTGTTATACTGTTCAGTTGTAAAATATCCACATTTAATTAATGTTTATTCCTGAGCAATGCTGTGGCAGGTCAGCTGGTGTTCCAGTAACCTGTTCTGTCTGAGGCATGGCCAGTGACATCAGCACACCCAGAATACAGCTGGAGGGGCTGAGTAACGGAATATCATTCTCTACAAAGGACGTAAACTTCAAATACATCAGTACGGCAACATTGAATTAATGAAACCCTCCCTCTCGAGGCTTCTGTCACCTCCTCCAGCCTGAAGACACTTTGAAATCTCTGCATTTATCCAATTCTGGCCCTGCTTTTAATTGCTCCATTATTGGTGGCCATGCCTTAAGTTGTCCAGGCCCGAAACCTGAAAGTTCCTCTTTGAACCTCTCCATTACTCTCTCCTCCTTTAATGCTCGGCTTCAATCCGACCTCTTTAATTTGGCCTTTGGTCGCACGTCCTAATATCTCCATATGTGGCTCTTTGTGAAAGTATCTTCCAATCTTGTGAAATGTCTTAGGATGTTTACTGTGTTAAATTTGCTATATAAGGGCAGCACAACTGGTTAGCACTGTGGCTTCACAGCGCCAGGGTCCCAGGTTCGAATCTCCGCTGGGTCACTGTCTGTGCGGAGTCTGCATGTTCTCCCCATGTCTGCGTGGGTTTCCTCCGGGTGCTCCGGTTTCCCCCCACAGTCCAAAGACATGCAGGTTAGGTGGATTGGCCGTGATAAATTGCCCTTCGTGTCCAAAAAGGTTAGGAGGGGTTCTTGGGTTACGGGGATAGGGTGGAACTGAGGGCTTAAGGGGGTCGGTGCAGAGTCGATGGGCCGAATGGCCTCCTTCTGCACTGTATGTTCTAAATGCAAGTTGTTGTTGCTGTCTGGGAGGAATAACACTGAACCTGGTGTCTATGGGAATCATTGCTGGATCTCTATCACCGGCAGAACAGTGACGCAGTGGTTAGCACTGCTGCCTCACAGCGGCAGGGTCCCAGGTTCGATTCCCGGCTTGGGTGACTGTGTGGAGTCTGCACGTTCTCCCCGTGTGTGTGTGGGTTTCCTCCGGGTGCTCCGGTTCCCTCCCACAGCCCAAAGATGTGCTGGTAAGGTGGGTTGGCCATGGTCAATGTGCGGGGTTACGGGGATAGGGCGGGGAGTGGGCCTAGGTAGGGCGCTCGTTCGGAGATTCTGTGCAGACTCGATGGGCCAAATGGCCTCCTTCAGCACTGTAGGGATTCTATGGATCTGGAATCTTTATGGAGCAATGCTGAACCTGGAGTCTATCTGGAGCAATGCTGAATCTGGAGTCTACCTGCAGCAATGCTGAATCTGGAGTCTATCTGGAGCAATGCTGAATCTGGAGTCTATCTGGAGCAATGCTGAATCTGGAGTCTATCTGGAGCAATGCTGAATCTGGAGTCTATCTGGAGCAATGCTGACTCTGGAGTCTATCTGGAGCAATGCTGAATCTGGAGTCTATCTGGAGCAATGCTGAATCTGGAGCAATGCTGAATCTGGAGCAATGCTGAATCTGGAGTCTACCTGCAGCAATGCTGAATCTGGAGTCTACCTGCAGCAATGCTGAATCTGGAGCAATGCTGAATCTGGAGCAATGCTGAATCTGGAGTCTACCTGCAGCAATGCTGAATCTGGAGTCTACCTGCAGCAATGCTGAATCTGGAGCAATGCTGAATCTGGAGCAATGCTGAATCTGGAGCAATGCTGAATCTGGAGTCTACCTGCAGCAATGCTGAATCTGGAGTCTATCTGGAGCAATGCTGAATCTGGAGTCTATCTGGAGCAATGCTGAATCTGGAGTCTATCTGGAGCAATGCTGAATCTGGAGTCTATCTGGAGCAATGCTGAATCTGGAGTCTATCTGGAGCAATGCTGAATCTGGAGTCTATCTGGAGCAATGCTGAATCTGGAGTCTATCTGTAGCAATGCTGAATCTGGAGTCTACCTGCAGCAATGCTGAATCTGGAGCAATGCTGAATCTGGAGCAGTGCTGAATCTGTAGTCTATCTGGAGCAATGCTGAATCTGGAGTCTATCTGGAGCAATGCTGAATCTGGAGTCTATGTGGTGCATTGTTTGCAGGAAAGCGAGAATGTGGGCAGAGTGTGAAACTGCTCCACAGCTGGTCGAGGTTTTGCACAGAGGGGGGGAACCTGTGGTGGTCTAGCTCAACATGATGTCATTGGATTCACATGGTAATGAAGGGCTTCGGAAAAATACTATAATTCAGCCCAAAACACCATTGTCCAATGAGAGAGGAGAGACATTCTTACCCTGACACTCAAATTTCTTGGCGGGGGTGGTCAAGAGGAGCTTGCCCTCCATGTCTCCTGGTCCAGCACAGCGGGCAATACCAGGCTCCTTGTACCCAGTTTTAACCCAGTCGGAAAGCCAGCGCAGATTACAGTCACAGTAGAGTGGGTTAGCCCCGATGGCGCTGAAAGAGAGTGAGAGAGAGAGTCAGCAAGAGTTTTATTTCATGGTAGCATTTCCCATTTAGTTACAGCAGATCGCACCCTGTCAGTGTCAACCCTGGATCAGCGGGTAGCACTCTCACAGCCTGAGTCAGAGGGTTGTGGGTTCAAACCCCATCCTAGAGTCAAAAACAATCAGTACTGAGGGAGTGCCGCACTGTCAGAGGGTCAGTACTGAGGGAGTGCCGCACTGTCAGAGATTCAGTACTGAGGGAGTGCCGCACTGTCAGAGAGTCAGTACTGAGGGAGTGCTGCACGGTCAGAGGGTCAGTACTGAGGGAGTGCCGCACTGTCAGAGAGTCAGTACTGAGGGAGTGCCGCACTGTCAGAGGGTCAGTACTGAGGGAGTGCCGCACTGTCAGAGGGTCAGTACTGAGGGAGTGCCGCACTGTCAGAGGGTCAGTACTGAGGGAGTGCCGCACTGTCAGAGGGTCAGTACTGAGGGAGTGCCGCACTGTCAGAGGGTCAGTACTGAGGGAGTGCTGCACTGTCAGAGGGGCAGTACTGAGGGAGTGTTGCACTGTCAGAGGGTCAGTACTGAGGGAGTTCTGCACTGTCAGAGGGTCAGTACTGAGGGAGTGCTGCACTGTCAGAGGGTCAGTACTGAGGGAGTGCTGCACTGACAGAGGGTCAGTGCTGAGGGAGTGCTGCACTGTCAGAGGGTCAGTACTGAGGGAGTGCTGCACTGTCAGAGGGTCAGTACTGCGGGATTGCCGCACTGTCAGAGATGCTGTCTGAGGGAGTGCTGCACTGTCAGAGGGTCAGTACTGAGGGAGTGCTGCACTGTCAGAGGGTCAGTACTGAGGGAGTGCTGCACTGTCAGAGGGTCAGTACTGAGGGAGTGCTGCACGGTCAGAGGGTCAGTACTGAGGGAGTGCCGCACTGTCAGAGAGTCAGTACTGAGGGAGTGCCGCACTGTCAGAGGGTCAGTACTGAGGGAGTGCCGCACTGTCAGAGGGTCAGTACTGAGGGAGTGCCGCACTGTCAGAGGGTCAGTACTGAGGGAGTGCCGCACTGTCAGAGGGTCAGTACTGAGGGAGTGCTGCACTGTCAGAGGGTCAGTACTGAGGGAGTGCCGCACTGTCAGAGGGTCAGTACTGAGGGAGTGCTGCACTGTCAGAGGGTCAGTACTGAGGGAGTACTGCACTGTCAGAGGGTCAGTACTGAGGGAGTGCTGCACTGTCAGAGGGTCAGTACTGAGGGAGTGCCGCACTGTCAGAGGGTCAGTACTGAGGGAGTGCTGCACTGTCAGAGGGTCAGTACTGAGGGAGTGCTGCACTGTCAGAGGGTCAGTACTGAGGGAGTGCCGCACTGTCAGAGGGTCAGTACTGAGGGAGTTCTGCACTGTCAGAGGGTCAATACTGAGGGAGTGCGCACTGTCAGAGAGTCAGTACTGAGGGAGTGCTGCACTGTCAGAGGGTCAGTACTGAGGGAGTGCTGCACTGTCAGAGGGTCAGTGCTGAGGGAGTGCTGCACTGTCAGAGGGTCAGTACTGAGGGAGTGCTGCACTGTCAGAGGGTCAGTACTGAGGGTGTGCCGCATTGTCAGAGGGTCAGTACTGAGGGAGTGCTGCACTGACAGGGTCAGTACTGAGGGAGTGTTGCACTGTCAGAGGGGCAGTACTGAGGGAGTGTTGCACTGTCAGAGGGTCAGTACTGAGGGAGTTCTGCACTGTCAGAGGCTCAGTACTGAGGGAGTGCCGCACTGTCAGAGGGTCAGTACTGAGGGAGTGCCGGACTGACAGAGGGTCGGTACTGAGGGAGTGCCGCACTGTCAGAGGGTCAGTACTGAGGGAGTGCCGCACTGTCAGAGGGTCAGTACTGAGGGAGTGCTGCACTGTCAGAGGGTCAGTACTGAGCGAGTGCCGCACTGTCAGAGGGTCAGTACTGAGGGAGTGCTGCACTGTCAGAGGGTCAGTACTGAGGGAGTGCTGCACTGTCAGAGGGTCAGTACTGAGGGAGTGCCGCACTGTCAGAGGGTCAGTACTGAGGGAGTTCTGCACTGTCAGAGGGTCAATACTGAGGGAGTGCGCACTGTCAGAGAGTCAGTACTGAGGGAGTGCTGCACTGTCAGAGGGTCAGTACTGAGGGAGTGCTGCACTGACAGAGGGTCAGTGCTGAGGGAGTGCTGCACTGTCAGAGGGTCAGTACTGAGGGAGTGCTGCACTGTCAGAGGGTCAGTACTGGGGGAGTGCTGCACTGTCAGAGGGTCAGTACTGAGGGTGTGCCGCATTGTCAGAGGGTCAGTACTGAGGGAGTGCTGCACTGACAGGGGGTCAGTACTGAGGGAGTGCTGCACTGTCAGAGGGTCAGTACTGAGGGAGTGCCGAACTGTCAGAGGGTCAGTACTGAGGGAGTGCCGCACTGTCAGAGGGTCAGTACTGAGGGAGTGTTGCACTGTCAGAGGGTCAGTGCTGAGGGAGTGCCGCACTGTCAGAGGGTCAGTACTGAGGGAGTGCCGCACTGTCAGAGGGTCAGTACTGAGGGAGTGCTGCCCTGTCAGAGGATCAGTACTGAGGGAGTGCTGCACTGTCAGAGCGTCAGTACTGAGCGAGTGTTGCACTGTCAGAGGGCCAGTACTGAGGGAGTGCTGCACTGTCAGAGGGTCAGTACTGAGGTAGTGACGCACTGTCAGAGGGTCAGTACTGAGGGAGTGTTGCACTGTCAGAGGGGCAGTACTGAGGGAGTGTTGCACTGTCAGAGGGTCAGTAGTGAGGGAGTGCTGCCCTGTCAGAGGTGCTGTTACTTAACTGAGGAATTAAATTGAAGCCCAGTGCTAAATGTTAAAGATTCCATGGCTCCACGTGAATTGAACAAATCTTCCCAATTCCGTCCTCCTCCAATACTGTCAAAAACACACGAGCATTTTTCTCAATCCTTGTTGCCAATCCTGGGCACTATGGCTTCACAGCTCCAGGGACCCGGGTTCGATTCCCGGCTTGGGTCACTGTCTGTGTGGAGTCTGCACGTTCTCCCCATATCTGCGTGGGTTTCCTCCGGGTGCTCCGGTTTCCTCCCACAAGTCCCAAAAGTGCTGTTAGGTGAATTGGACCTTCTGAATTCTCCCTCTGTGTACCCGAACAGGTGCTGGAGTGTGGCGATAGGGGAATTTCACAGTAACTTCATTGCAGTGTTAATGTAAGCTTACTTGTGACACTAATAAAGATTAAAATTAAATTGTAGTTTGACCAAACAGTGTGTACATCAGTCACTGAACGTCAGGGCAGCATGGTGGAGTGGGTTAGCCCTGTTGCCTCACGGTGCCGAGGTCCCAGGTTCGATCCCGGCTCTGGGTCACTGTCCGTGTGGAGTTTGCACATTCTCCCCGTGTCTGCGTGGGTTTCGCCCCCACAACCTAAAAGGTGTGCAGGGTGGGTGGATTGGCCTCGCTAAATTGCCCCTTAATTGGAAAAAATGAATTGGGTACTCTAAAGTTATTTTTAAAAAGTAATTGAACTTCAAAAAGGAACTCATTGTACGTGAAGTGATTTTTGGGAGTTGAAATAAAAAAGCTACATTAAGGCAAGTTCTTTCTTTTGTATAAAGGGGAACAATTTCTATGGGAGATAAATGTCTTGCATTTCTATTGCCCCGCTCACAACCTCAGGACCTTCCCAACGTGCTTTACAGCCAATTAAGTATTTTTGAAGGCGGGTGCCCTCTCTCATCCACGAATGTGAAGCTGTAGGTTAAAAATCACTCCAGAGACTTGAACGTATAACCTCGGTCAACACTCCCAGTGCAGTACTGAGGGGGCGCTGCCCTGGCGGAATTAACATCTTTCAGATTAGACATTAAAGCGAGGCCCCATCTGGATGGCCCTGATTGGTAGAGGAGCCGGGGATTATTCCCGGTCTCCTTGCCAATATTTGTCTTGTAACCAAATATCGTTAAAACCAGATTGTCCAGTCCTTATTACATCTGTGCGCACATTGACAGCTGTGTCTCCTACATTACAACAGCTGCTGCACTTCATAAGGTACTTCATTGGCTGTGAAGCACCTTGGGGGATGCTCTGAGATGGTAGGTGCTATATAAATACAAGTCTTTCTTTATTGTTGATGTGTTTGGGGAAATCCAATCGCCACTTCTCCTGGTGTTAACTGAGGGGAGGTTCACTTCAACCCTGCTTTTTGCCTTCGTCTGACACCCACTTAACCCCAGAGACAATCAAAAAGGGAGGTGATGGTGTAATTAGTAATCTAGTATTATGGTTCAAATCCCACCAAGGCAGTGGGTAGAATGTAAATTCAATCAATCAAACAGAAAATCTGGAATATGAAAAGCTGGCACCAGAAATGGTAACCATAAAACTATCATGTTGTTTTGTCATTAGAAAAACCCATCTGGTTCACTAATGTCCTTTAGGAAATCTGCCGTCCTTACCTGGTCTGGCCTATATGTGACTCCAGACCCACAGCAATGTGGTTGACTTAACTGCTCCCCGCCCCCCACTCACAAAGCCACGGCCAACATCAGCACCTCCCCAGCTGTCCTGGGGAGATCAGTTAGTAACACAGATTAAAAATCTGGGACTTCCTGTCTTGGTGGGACTGTTGGATAAACGTGAAGAAGCCCCGACGAACTAACATCAAATGTTTAATATAACACGCAGTGAACACGTCCCGCACTTACAGGTGAGATAGAGATACCACGTCTCCGAAGATTCCTCCGGGAAGAGTGGAGATATCATTCCCATGCAGTGAGCTGTGTGAAAAAACGAAGAGGCAAGTTCAGGAAGTGTCCTGTGGAGTAGGGAACCAGCGAGACATGGGAAAATGCATCGATCTTTCGGAAGGCCAGACAGATCACTCAATATCTCAAATTATCGACCGGAGATAGGAATACTTATGAAATGTGATCTGTCAAGCTGTGAACGGTCTGTTCTTGTTCAGCTGTGTGAATGATTCACTGACTGGGACATGCAAATTAGCAAAGTCTCTGCTTCTATGGAATATCTTTCTTTAAATGGCTCCCCCCCCCCCCCCCCCCCCCATTCTTTTTCACTGAAAATATGTCCCTTCATTCCACTGAATCCTGAAAAGCTCTTCACCCACCAGCACTGAGCTGGCCATTTCATCATTGACAACATCACTCTCTTCCCCCGATCTCTGTAACTTCCTCCAACCCGCCAACACGTTGAGATTTCTGTACTCTTCCAATTCAGATTTTAATCACTTCACAACTGCCTTGAATTCCCTCCTTAAAGCTCTCTCCCCCACACACCCTTCAAGAGCCTCCTTCAAAACCTACCTCTGACCAATCTTTTAGTCACCTGTCCGAATATCTCACCAGGTGACTCAATGTCACATTTTGTCTGCTATATGTAGAGTGTCCTGGGATGTTTCATTATGTTAAAAGTGTGTCACAAGGCACGACCTTGCCAAGAGGTCAGTAAGTGCCAGGGGTGTTACGAAAGGATATTGAAAGAGGCTCCATGCCTAACCCCTTTTACCAAGGGAGCTTGGAGTAAAACCATTGTGTCAGTTAGCCCAATTGTTCACAAGGTCAACCATCTCCTTGGCAATGACCAGTCAGGGAAGCTGACCGAGGTCAGGGAGACAGAACAGCTGTGGGAGAAAGTGCCCGGCACTTTCCCTGACTGGGTGAGAACCCTGTCTCACCCTGTGAGAACGTGGCCAGACCACCTCGATCAGAGGAGTCTGAAGTTGTGGTGTAGACTGATGGCCCCGATGTCTGGTTATCTGAAACATTTCTCGGGAGACCAGCGAACATAACTGCGTTCTGTGAGCGACTCGTGAGAGTCTGTGATGGGCCTCAAGAACGCGTAAATACCTCTCAGATAGCTATGAAGAATTAGGCAGACAAACATGCCAGGACCAAACCCCTTCATCCAGGAGGCTATGCGCTCTGACCAGTGTTGGCTGAACCCCACAAAGCCCAGTTCAGTGGCTGCTGCCTGCAATTGTTGAGGCAGATTAAGCTGCATCAATTTAGCTCGACACGGGCCCCTCCCACAAGACAACACCCCTATCATCTAGAAAAGCCAGCCCATGTTCAGGAGGAGATTGACAACATGGTGGAGCATCAACTGATAAAGTCTAGGAACAATAACTGGAGCTCCCCAGTTAAACTTGTTCCCAAGCCAGATGGCTCCACGAGGCTCTGAATCAACTCTTGCAAGGTCGTCGAGATACCGATCAGTTCCCTTGACCACCTGCATGAAGGAAAACCCGGTCTTCTAGACTCCGGATTGTTTATACCAGTGTTGAATCAGGCCATTTGGAATCAGAAATGCCCCAGCCACCATTGGACGGTTGATGAGCCAGTTAGTGGTGGACTTATCAAATTGCGTAGGGTACCTGGGCGGCCTTGTGTGCAGTGACACCTGGGAAACTCACCTGGAGCAACTTGAAACCCTCTCCCAGAAAGTGCAGTCAGCTGACCTCATGGTCAATCTTGCAAAGAGCGAGTTTGATGAGGCTCAAATGATCTATCTCGGGCATGTAGTGGGTGAATGCACCGGCTCTTGGAAAGAGCACCCTACCCAAGGTCCACACCGCCACCCTAGCCCCATAACCCAGTAACCCCACCCAACACTAAGGGCAATTTTGGACACTAAGGGCAATTTATCATGGCCAATCCACCTAACCTGCACATCTTTGGACTGTGGGAGGAAACCGGAGCACCCGGAGGAAACCCACGCACACACGGGGAGGATGTGCAGACTCCGCACAGACAGTGACCCAGCCGGGAATCGAACCTGGGACCCTGGAGCTGTGAAGCAATTGTGCTATCCACAATGCTACCGTGCTACCTTGCTGACAGATCCACCACTGATAAAAGCAGCAGTAGTAAGGGTTCAGAAATGCCAGGCACCTTTTGAGAAGCTGAAAGCCATTTTAATAAGTGAACCCGTGCTAGCAGCTCCAAAGATTAACCAAGTATTTAAAGTAGCCATCGATGTTCGTGATGTCAGGGTTGGGGCTGTCCTCCTCCAGGAGGATAGATCAGGTGCGTCTCCCCAATAAACTGAACAACCATCAGAAACAATTTTCCACAGTAGGAAAAGCAAGCCTAGGTTTATTACTTTGAGACGTGCGTCCAAAGTGAAGACAGGGAGACCACATTCTAGTGCGATATGCCTTTAAGGGGGCGCAGCATGACATCACTAGAAGGGAAATGTGTCCAGCCATCCAGTCTTAGTTTCACATTTGCTTTTGAGCAGAGGACACTGACACAGCTCTGCTCCCATGCGCCTAGTATCAATAAATGAATCCACGACATGTTTACCCAAACCCTTAGGAGAGATTGGTGCCTTTATATCATTATAACAACACAACATGGAGCTAAGCAGTGGTCAACCAGACTGGCCGAATGGTTGACTACAGGGGCAACACGGCTAACAGCTTAGATTTTGCTACATGGTGTGAGATGGCCCTTGATGTTTTGGTCAGACCGTAACTGAGTCGCAGAGTCGGAGGGTGTTGAACCTTCAGCGTAGCGACTGCACAGGGCAGCTTTGAAGACACAGCACCGAGCTAGAGCTGGTATGCAGACAGCTCCCTCGTGGTGAGGTTGCAGTGCGTAGACTGTCAGTTCAGTGAGTAGGACATCCCGTTGAGATGTCCAGCATCAGGATAGCTCCGTTTGGAACGCTGAGTGGCCGGTGTGTGGGTCGGATCAATAGCGAGCGAGGGGGGGTCAAAGAAAAAAAAAATCGTCATAAAACCGGAGCGAGAGAAGGGTGCGATTATAACGGAACAGTGAGTGAAAGCAGCTACAGTGACTCTCATCCCAGATACTGCGGGAGAAGGAAGATTAAAGAGATATTGTCAGAATGTCCATTTAATTCCCCAGTTTGAATTGGGATGCCGCTGACAGACTGTACATGCACAGAATTCTCCGTCGGCGGGACTCCCCTGTCCGCCGGCAGTGCACCCGCGGTGAGGTGGCCACAATGGGAAACACCATGGGCTGGCTGCGGGAACGGAGAATACCGCTGCTGGGGGGTGGGGGGGGGGGGGGGGGGGGGGGGGGTCGCCGTGCCGGAAAGCGGACCGGAGAATCCCGCCCATGATTTCTTGATTCAGGGGTGTCTGAACCAGACGAGAAAACCATCAAAGTTTGGCAATCATTTGGGAATGAAGGTTCACAGCGTGACCGCTGCAGGGCGTCACCGTGCACGGCCACGGACCCGGTCATTCTCCAGCTGTTTATAACGTGGGAGCCGGGTGTCTTACACGGCGCAGATACTAGCCCGTCACCGGTCGCAGGATCGGTGAGGGGGCACCACCGGTTTTTTTTGACGTAAAATGCCTCCGCACTTTGGCTCAAAAACGGTGAATCCAGCCCACGGACTACAATGAAAGACTGGCTCAGAATCAGATTGAACTTCCAGATTCCTTTTTTCTTTAAATATATTTTGAATATCCGATTATCTTTTTCCAATTAAGGGGCAATTTAGCGTGGCCAATCCACCTAACTTGCACATCTTTGGGTTGTGAGGGTGAAACCCACGCAGACACGGGGAGAATGTGCAAACTCCACACGGGCAGTGACCCAGAGCCGGGATCGAACCTGGGACCTCGGCGCCGTGAGGCTGCAGAAACTTCCAGATTCATCGACTAGAGTTCAAGTCATTTTGCCAACAGCCAACAGGATCCATTTCTTCAGCAGATGCAGAGAAAAGGACCCGTTCTGTGACATTGAAATGAGCAGACAGAATTGTTGAGTTGGTGATCACATCCACTACCAGGAAAGTGTTCCTGAAAGATCTGTTCAACAGGCCCGAAATGTATGGCATTGAAAAGTACTCAAGGATACTCGTAAATACAAAGCAATGCTCACAGATCGACAAAGCTGCCAGGCCCGAAATACAACCCCAAATGTTGATGCCCTCACTGGCATCTAAACCCAGCAAGACCGGTGGAAAATGCGATCTTCTGTGGGCACCAACAAAGTGCCCAGTTGTTCATCAATTCTGCAAGGCATGTGGGCAGGAAAAGGCAGCGGGAGGGCACTAGAGCAAAGGCAGTTGCAGCTACAAAGAACAGACCGCACACAGCAGGCACCTTTAAGCAGTAAGAGTGACCATCCGGTGTCCCATCAGAAACATGTACCAAAGGTGACTGACGAACCAAAAATTACAATGATGTGCACAACAAGATGATGAGTGGAGAACACATGTTTCTCACCAGTAATCTCGTGGAAAACACAGATGCTGTCACACCATCAAAAGTGTTTGCCAAGAGTCAAATTATCTGTCCTATAATAGTTGCCAATGATTCGTTATTGGCCAAGATTGACACAGCGGTAAGAGCCAATATACTACCTCTGCGAGTCCTAAAAGAACATGTATCCACAGAGACGGAACTCCATGGAGAAGCCTACCACTGTGCGACATTCAGTGTAAAAGGTTGGCGAATTCCATGTGCAACCTCCTGGGTGTGACAGACATTCTACATCATGGCCGCCACCTTGCACTGATGCCAATCCACAGCATTGGTCAGAAGGCAGGCCAATCTCAGAAACTGCTTCCATAACCTCAGTTCATGGCCTAACTTGGAAGTATTCAGAATGTTTCAACAAAACGGGCAGTTTCAAAGGAGCTGCAGCTTTAAGCTTGCAGGAGAATGCAAGTCTGTCAATTGATTATCATAGAATTTACATTGCAGAAGGAGGCCTTTCGGCCCATCGAGTCTGCACCGGCTCTTGGAAAGAGCACCCTACCCAAGGTCAACACCTCCACCCTATCCTCATAACCCAGTAACCCCACCCTAAGGGCAATTTTGGACACTAAGGGCAATTTATCACAGCCAATCCACCTAACCTGCACATCTTTGGACTGTGGGAGGAAACCGGAGCACCCGGAGGAAACCCACGCACACACGGGGAGGATGTGCAGACTCCGCACAGACAGTGGCCCAAGCTGGAATCGAACCTGGGACCCTGGAGCTGTGAAGCAATTGTGCTATCCACAATGCTACCGTGCTGCCCGATCTGGTACATTTTGCACAACACAGCACAAGAAGAAACGGAGAAAGATTCCACATTACCAAAACTGAGGAAATCCTCATTGAAGGATGGCCAGGATGTCCAAAAACACGTGAGATTATTTTGGCCTTATTGGGATGAGCAAGGCATCTCACAGAGGGAGTCACTCTTAAAGACAGGCAGGTCATCATATTAGAATTTTGCAACCTGGTATTCTTCAGCATCTTCATCGCTCACAGATGGGCATCGATCAGATCAGAAGACTCACAAGAGAGACAGTCAATTGGCTGGATATGAACAATGACATTGAAGCTGTTGTCAAGAAGTGCGAGGCATCAACAGCATATGGCAAAAGCACAAAGAACCACTGATTGTTGCACATGAAGTTCCTGCCCATCCTTGGTCCAAAGTTACATTTGACTTCTCTCATGTCCTTGGCACTGATTTCATCATTATCGTTGGCTACTTTACCAAGTATCGAATTATTCGGCAATTGAGTAGTACATCAAGCACAACTGTCACGCAAACTCTTAAGTGCTATTTTTAGTTTACTTGGGGGTGCCTAGAGAGACCATTATGGATTCAGGATATGTGTGAGAAGTGGAATATCAATCACACTACCTCTTCTCTTCATTATCCGAGATCCAATGGCCTAGCTGACTGAATAATTTGCACAGTAAAATCCTGAATTCTCAAATATAGACCGTGCAAAGTTACATCTGAGAGTGACACCTTTAAGTGTAACTATACCATCAATAGCAGAGCTCATGTTCGGCAGGCCAGTGTGTACCAATTCACCTACTCTTACCCATTCTACTCTCCAGAAACTGCAGAGCAACTTCTAAAATTGCTAGACCACTACCATACAGAAAACAAGAACAGCAGATACCTGGGAACCCCACCACCTGGAGATTCCCCTCCAAGTCACTCACCACCCTGACTTGGAAATATATCGCTGTTCCTTCACTGTCGCTGGGGCAACATCCTGGAACCCCCTCCCTAACAGCACAGTGGGTGTACCCACACCTCAAGGACTGAAGCGGTTCAAGAAGGCAGCTCACCACCACCTTCTTAAGGGCAACTAGGAGTGGCCAATAAATGCCGGCCTAACCAGCGACGTCCACATCCCGTAAGTGAATAAAAAAAGAGAAGACCAACATGTATTAAAATGCAGATACTGGATTGCCAAGTTTTACAATTGGGACAACAGCTTTGCATCGAGGATCCCATAGAAGGTTCATGGAAACCATCCGAGGTGACAAGGAATTGTTTGGAACCAAGGTCCTATGATGCCACTATGTACAAAGACACAATGGTGAGGTGGAACCAAGGACAAACCGGATCCGTTCCAGCTCCTTCCCCACCGTACAGTCCTATTGCATCAAGGGTTCGATCCCAAATGCAACCAGGAACACCATCCAAGAACGACAAAACAACAAATCAGTGTGAGCAATTGAAGAAACCTCCAGAGGAGGTTACCATTACAAGAACTGGGTGTGCCATCAAATTACAGTTACGCTTTAGACACATGGAGATTCATCAGTTCTATACAATTATGTAATGGTAACTAAATAAGAACATTTATTATAAATACTTAGACTTCTTGGAAGGGGGAAAATATCGTTACAAAGAAAGGGGGATGTTGTAATATGTCTTTAAGGCGCTAGAGGGAGAGTGTCATGTGATCCATTCTTAGTTCCACTTTTGATTTTGAGCAGAGCACGTACAGCTCTGTTGATGATGTCTTCAAGCTTTCTACCTATGAATAAATGCTCCCATGTGCCTAGTCTAAATAGAAGAACACACAATGAGTGCACCCAATCCCTTACGAGTGACTGGTGCCTTTACATCATTAAAGCAACACAACAAACCCTTTGACCTCGGTGGAGAAATACTAAATTCAGAATGCGAGGTTATTCCGCTGGAGTTCGTTCCTCCAACAGTATCACCCAAAGGTGACTGACATTTCGGGGAAATCAAATGTGATTGCGGAAACCAATCCAGAACTTAAAGAGACTCAATTAGGACTGATGGGATAATCCAGACGAAGGCTGTGAGGTCTACAAAATTCTGAGAGGTATGGACAGGGTGGATAGCAACAAGCTTTTTCCAAGAGTGGGGGTGTCAATTACAAGGGGTCACGATTTCAAGGTGAGAGGAGGAAAGTTTAAGTTGGATGCGCGTGGAAAGTTTTTTACGCAGAGGGTGGTGGGTGCCTGGAACGCTTTGCCAGCGGAGGTGGTAGAGGCGGGCACGATAGCATCATTCAAGATGCATCGAGACAGACATATGAACGGGCGGGGAACAGAGGGAAGTAGATCCTTGGAAAATAGGCGACAGGTTTAGATAAAGGATCTGGATGGGCGCAGGCTGGGAGGGCCGAAGGGCCTGTTCCTGTGCTGTAATTTTCTTTGTTCTTTGAATGGGAGTTCAAATGATTATTGTTTTGTGTTTGTGGACTTGTAATAAAATAAATCTCTTTACATTTTAGTGGTTAATAACTTTGCTCTGTATTTATCAGTAAGTCTCTTCATTTATGGCTCCGAGTTTTGGATTGCTCACAAGTATGAATGCCTTCTAATGACCTCCATCAGGCCCCCCATACTCCCTTCTCTCTTCTATTAACCCAGCTTGTCCAGCCTTTCCTCATAAATGCAGCATCTCCGTTCTGTTACCATCCTTGCATTTTACTTTGCACTCTCTCCGATGCTTTTACCAGTTGGAGACATTCTTCACCAAATGTCAAATTAACAGACTGCATGCTTCAATCTCTTCCGAGCCATCACCTCACTCGGTGAGAGATGAAGTCTGTGATTAGTAAACTCTTGCCTGCCAGCAGCAGTCAGCACGTTGTCAGGTGACACAGTTTCTGGGTGTTAATGAAAGCAGTGGCCTGTGAAATAATCTGCCAGTTTGTGACCGAATTAGGGACTGGACTGCTGAACGTGTTCTCGGAGCAGCATGGGGCAGGGGCACAGCATGGGTGAGGGACCTTCTCCAAAAAGGTACAAAAAAAGGAAGGGGGGGGGGGGGGGGGGAACACGGGACAAAACACACTCTTTCCAAAGACTTTTTTCGTTATTTTTTTTTTGAAGTGGAAATATTAAATCCTAAATTATGTCTCTGTGTGACACCAGGGAAGGGCATCTGAAGTGATGCTAATTCAGGAATAGTGAAGCTGTACGAGGAGAGAGCAATACAGTAAGGTATAGAAAGAGAAAGAATATGGAGAGACGGGGGCAGAGAGAAAGAAATAGTGTGGGAATAGAGACAGAGGGAGATATATATATTTAGCAAATTATCAACTCTTACTCTGAGACTGTGAGCCTGATAGCAAACTCCATCCTGGCAAGCCCATTGCAAATATTATATATAATTTTTATATTTTATGTTTCAATTAGATCACTTTTCATTCTTTGAAATCTTCTTTGAAAGAGCACCCTACCTATGCCCACTGCCCTGTCCTAGCCCTGTAGCCTGACCTGACCTTTTGGGCACGAGGGGCAATTTATCACGTCCAATCGACCCACCCTGCCGGGATCGAACCTGGGCGCAGTGAAGGAGAGTGACTGAGATAGAGACA
>NC_092722.1:190842479-190901557 GCF_047496885.1 Scyliorhinus torazame
TACGGGAATTGAACCGTGCTGCTGGCCTGCCCTGGTCTGCTTTCAAAGCCAGCGATTTAGCCCTGTGCTAAACCCGCCCGTGGAAACAGTTTCTACCTAACTATTCGCTCAAAACTTTCATAATTTTGAACATCTCAATTAATTCTCTTAACCTTCTCAGTGGCACAGTAGTTAGCACTGCTACCTCACAGCACCAGGGACCTGGGTTCAACTTCGATCTCGGGTCACTGTCTGTGCGGAGTCTGCACGTTCTCCCCGCGTCTGCGTGGGTTTCCTCCGGATGCTCCGGTTTCCTCCCACAGTCCAAAGACGTGCAGGTTAGGAGGATTGGACACGCTAAATTGTCCCTTATTATCCAAAAGGTTAGGTGGGGTTATTGGTTTACAGGAACAGGGTGGAGGAGTGGGTCAGGTCGGGTGCTCTTTCTGAGGGTCAGTGCAGACTCGATGGGCCGAATGGCCTCTTTCTGCACGGTAGGGATTCTACGATTCCCTGCTCAAATCCTAGCCTCTTCACATCTCTGAAGGCCATTATGCCTGGCACCCGTTCCAGTACACCTCCTCCACACACTCCCGAAGCCCCTGACAACATTCCTCAAATTCGGGTGCCCGGAATGGGCCCTGATACACGAGCTGTGACCCAACCGGTCACTGTGGTGTTGTAAGATGGCAAAGTATTTTCCAGCCGGCACTTACAGCAGTCGGAGAGAGCGCAGACCCTGGAATGCGGAGGTGGGGATACACCGTAATGAATTGTAACTGAGAATCCTGGGGGAAAAAAGAGACAGGGGAAGAAAATGCAACAGTGAGACGGCGACAATCAAACGTGACTTTATTATCACTTGGTGACTCGATCCACAGCCCACATCCTCGTTCCTCCCCTGCATTGCATCGCAGCCTTCAGAATTACTTACTGCAGCTGCATACTAACTTTTTGTCATTCCTTTCACAAGGATACCCAGCTCCCTCTGCGCTGCAGCATTCTGCTTCCTCCTGCCAAAGTATATATTCTTGCCACATTATACACCCATTTGCCAAATTTTTTGCCCACTCAATTAACCATTCTGTGTCACTTGGAGGGCTCACAGCTTGCTGTAAATACCCATGGTTGCAAGTTACTTACAGTGTAGTCAGCTGGCTCATGTTGATGAAAGACGTATTGGTCAAGGAACTGATCCTGTTGTTACTCATGTCCCTGTTGAGGGAGGAAGGAAATTATTATCATCATTGGTTGAAAACCGCGGGAGCCTGAGACTGGTCTTCCACGCAGGGCGGGAGGTTCATATTAAGGGGCCAAATTCTCACCTCTGATGCCCTGTCGGTTCAGGCACAATTGTGACGTGTCCGGCTGCTGGGGCAGGAAAGGCGTTCGACGTCTTGGACATGTTAAAAAAGAGCAGCGCTCGCACCTTGGAGTCGGACATTTGTGGGTTTGTGTCCCACTCGAGATTGAGTGCAAAGATCCAGGCTGACGCTCCCAGTACAGTACTGAGGGAATACTGAGGGAATACTGAGGGGGTACTGAGGGGGTACTGAGGGAGTACTGAGGGAGTACTGAGGGAGCACTGAGGGGGTACTGAGTGAGCACTGAGGGGGTACTGAGGGGTTACTGTGGGGGTACTGAGGGAGTACTGAGGGAGTATGGAGGGGGTACTGAGGGAGCACTGAGAGTGAACTGAGGGGGTACTGAGGGGGCACTGACGGGGTACTGAGGGGGTACTGAGGGAGTACTGATTACTGAGGGAGCACTGAAGGCGTACTGAGGGGGTACTGAGTACTGAGGGAGTACTGAAGGCGTACTGAGGGAGTACTGAGGGAGTACGGAGGGGGTACTGAGCGAGCACCGAGATGGTACTGAGGGGGTACTGAGAGGGTACTGAGGGGGTACAGAGAGGGTACTGAGGGGGTACTGAGGGAGCACAGAGGGGGTACTGAGGGGGTACTGAAGGAGCACTGAGGGGGTATTGACAGAGTACTGAGGGGGTACTGAGAGGGTACTGAGGGGGTACTGAGGGGGTACGGAGGGAGTACTGAGTGAGTACTGTGGGGGTACTGAGAGGGTACTGTGGGGGTACTGAGAGGGTACTGTGGGGGTACTGAAGGAGCACTGAGGGAGTACTGAGGGAGTACTGTGGGGGTACTGAGGGAGTACTGAGGGGTTACGGAGAGAGTACTGAGGGAATACTGAGGGAGCACTGAGGGAGTACTGAGGGGGTACTGAGGGAGTACTGTGGGGGTACTGAGGGGGTACTGAGGGAGTACTGAGGGGGTACTGAGGGAGCACTGAGGGGGTACTGAGGGGGTACTGAAGGAGCACTGAGGGGGTATTGACAGAGTACTGAGGGGGTACTGAGAGGGTACTGAGGGGGTACTGAGGGAGCACTGAGGGGGTACTGTGGGGGTACTGAGGGAGCACTGAGGAAATACGGAGGGGGTACTGAGGGAGTACTGAGGGAGTACTGTGGGGGTACTGAGGGAGTACTGTGGGGGTACTGAGGGAGCACTGAGGGAGTACGGAGGGGGTATTGAGGGAGCACTGAGGGAGTACTGTGGGGGTACTGAGGGAGCACTGAGGGAGTACTGAAGGGCACTGAGGGAGTATTGTGGGGGTACTGAGGGGGCACTGAGGGAGCACTGAGGGAGCACTGAGGGAGCACTGAGGGAGCACTGAGGGAGTACTGTGGGAGCACTGAGGGAGTACTGTGGGGGTACTGAGGGAGTACTGTGGGGGTACTGAGGGAGTATTGTGGGGGTACTGAAGGAGCACTGAAGGAGTACTGAGGGAGCACTGAGGGAGTACGGAGGGGGTATTGAGGGAGCACTGAGGGAATACTGAGGGAGTACTGACGGAATACTGAGGGAGTATTAAGGGAGTACAGAGGGAGTACTGCACTGTTAGAGATGCTGAGTTTGCCCTGCTTATTACCCCCAGCACAACATATTTAGCACAGTGGGCTAAGACAGCTGGCTTGTAATGCAGAACAAGGCCAGCAGCGGGGGTTCAATTCCCGTACCAGCCTCCCTGAACAGGCGCCGGAATGTGGCGACTAGGGGCTTTTCACAGCAACTTCATTTGAAGCCTACTTGTGACAATTAGCGATTTTCATTTCATAGATCCCATGGCATTGTGGGTGGCACAGTAGCACAGTGGTTAGCACTGTTGCTTCACAGCGCCAGGGTCCCAGGTTCGATTCCCGGCTTGGGTCACTGCCTGTGCGGAGTCTGCACGTTCTCCCCGTGTCTGCGCCAGAGCTGATCTGGGCCTTCGCACTCAGAATTTATCTGGTCTCCATGAAGCTTAACCAGTGATGTTTCAAGGAAAGTTTATTAAAATTATTTACTTAATGGTGGAAGGGAGCGGAGCAGGAACACTATTGACCCCTGTGCGAATACGTTTCAAGCTGTGTTTGCGATGTGGCCATTGGGAGGCGGTAGGCTGGTCCAATGGTCATTTTGATCCTTTAAAAGCCCCATCCTTCTCCCAGAGCTCCCCCTCATCCCCTATTGGCCTCCCTCACCGTGCACAATAACCTATGAACTTCATCTCATCGGGAAATATAAATTGGTTTGCCCCGGTTTTTTGGGCGCAAACCAGAAGAGGCTAGATTGAGGGCCCGTTCTTGGTGCTGCTCCCATTTAATCTCCCCCCCTCCCCCCCTCAAAGCTCCCAGGACTTAACTCGGAGCAGCTGCCAGTGAGGCAACGAGCCAGAAACTGGGAGAGACCAGAGCACTAAGCTTCTTAAATCAGGACCACTTTTGGGTGGTCCTCATACTAGCCTTTTGGGATGAAGCTCCAGAGGTTATTGTGCATGGTGAGGTGGGTCGGTAGTGGGGGAGGGCGATGCATTGCGCGAAAGGTGGGGGCTTTCGAAGGTTCAAAATGACCGTAATCCCAGCCGACCATGTCACGATGGAACATGGCAACCACAACTTGAGAAGTATTCGCACGGCGGTCAGAGGGCGAGTTGACCTCCGGTTGTGCCTCCTGGTGCTAAGGCACAGCACATAATCCAAACAGTCTGGTTCCTCACAACTGACAGTAACCAGGAACAGCCAGACTGAAAGAAAAAATCAGCTTCATCGAGTTTGTCACCTCCCTCGAAGCCAGATAATAATAATACTGGGCGGGATTCTGCGGGAATCGGCGGAGCGGACGACTCCGGGGCCGAGGAGTGGTGTAAACCACTCCGGCGTCGGGCCGCCCCTTCCTCCGCACCTTCAGGGGCTAGGCTGGCCCCCGAGTGGTCTGCGCCGCGCCGGCCGGCGGGGAAGGGTCTCCGCCGGCCGGCGCGAGTTGGCGCATACGTGGGAGCGCCAGCGTGTGCTGGCGTCATCCCAGCGCACGCGCGGGGGGGGGGTTCATCTCCGCGTTGGCCATCGCGGAGGAATAGCAGCCGACGTGGAGGAATAGAGTGCCCCCACGGCGAAGGCCCTTGGTGGGCGCCGATCGCGGGCCAGGCCACCACGGGGGCATCTCCCGGGGCCAGATCCCCCCGTGCCCCCCCGAGGCCGCCCGTGCCACCAGGTCCCGCCGGTAAGGACCTACTCTAATTTACGCCGGTGGGACTGGCAAAAAAACGGGCGGCCACTCGGCCCATCGCGGACCGGAGAATCGGGCAGCAGCCGCCGACCGACGCGGCGCGATTCCCGCCCCGGCAAATCTCCGGCGCCGGAGAATTCGGCAGCCGGCGGGGGCGGGATTCACGCCGCCCCTCGGCGATTCTCCGACCCGGCGGCGGGGGGGGGGGGGGTCGGAGAATCCCGCCCACTATCTTTATTATTGTCACAAGTAGGCTTACATTAACACCGCAATGAAGTTACTGTGAAAAGCCCCTAGTCGCCACACTCCGGCGCCTGTTCGGGTACACGGAGGGAGAATTCAGAATGTCCAATTCACCTCACCACACCCACTCACTTACTGAAATATTGGGCAGCATCAATGCCCTTCTCCATGGCAAGTGTGGAGGGCGGGGGGAAAGGGGGGGGGGTACCTACTACCTTTCCCCCCTCTGCCCAGATTAAGTTTGAGGTGGGAAGGCCCAGTTGAGGCCCTTAAGGGGGCAGGGCCCCACCTCCTCTGGTATTAGCCCAGCGGCAGGCGAGGGATTCACTAACCAGGGAGCCTAACAGACAAACACTGGCATGGGAGGGTCCCTGCCTGATCGAGGTACCTGGCATCAGGAAGTGGGGGAGGGCCTGCAGGGACCCACGTCTTGACCTTGCTGATGACCCCCCCCCCCCACCTCATTCCGTGACCCCCAACACTCTGCCCATCACTCATCTGTGGCCGAGGATCCAGCAACATTCCTCGGCCTTGAGTAGGTGTAGCACTGGCAGCATCTACCATCTCCCCGGGGGCACTGCCAGTTACCTCGGCAGGCTGGACTTACACCCCCCCTGTCAACCTCCTCTCCCCCTAGGCAAGGCCCACCACTGCCCAGTTAAGTGCCTGAGTGGCACATAATGTACTGAATCTTACCGAAATGAAGCAATGCGCGTTCTCACCTCTCTCCAGCCAGTTGTCCAGACCCCCGCCACCTCTAATAATTGCTTCACCCTGTTCCCAGGAACACATTGGGGCCTCTGCAGATATCTGGGTGCCCCTTGGGACAGACAAGAATAATGAGGCAGGAATGCCCTGATTCACCCCATTCTCAGGCCCTGACCTACGTGACTGGGCAGACAGCAATGTGATTGGGTCTTCGGTCCCTTGTCGGTCGCCTGGGACCCCAGTATTTTTCAAAACCTTGTGTTCGGGAACATCGATCTTAAAATGGGTCATCTCAAATCAAATGGACCCGTCCCACTCCCCGACTCGCATGTTCAGGGCTGTTCCTGGAAAAGCACTGTCTCAGACTCTCCACCCCAACACCACCCTTCCCTCCCTCTCCTCCAGGCCCTCCCCAGGGTACCTACACCAGCTGTAGATGTTTGAAGGTGTTGAGTACGGTGGGAACTGAACTAAACTGGTTACCGTCCAGGTACCTGGAAGATAAAGAAAAAAATTAGGGCTGGTGGAATGTTATGAAATGTGTTGTGTTCAATTACAATTGCGCCATTGGTTGACATAAATATGTAACTGTCCATTTGCTGCTGAAACCTTCCTCTGCACCTTTGTTACCGCGGCGATTATTTTAATAATGTTCTCCTGGTCAGCGTCCCACTGTCCACTTTCCACAACCTCGAGCTCCACCAAAACCCGGCTGCCCAGATGGTAACTCGCATTGAAACCCATTCAGCCATCACCCAGTGTGATACCTGATTGACGTTGGTACGCCGTCCAGCGGTGCCGCGATTTAAACATTTCCCACCTTTGCGTTCGCGTTTCTCCGTGGCTTGACCCCCCTCGCTATTTCCGTGACCTTCTCTAACCTTTCAACCCTCCGAGGCCTCGGCGCTCATCAAATTCCGGCCTCTGACGCAAACCCAAATTGCAAACGCTCTCCCATTGGTGGCTTGTGCCTTCAGCTGCCTGGGGCCCTAAAGTCCGCAACTCTCCCCCTCAACCTCTGGAAGTCTCTCTCCTCCACACGATGTTGCTAACAGCCTCCCCCTCGGACCAAGCTTTAGTCCTCACACCTCACCTGTGGCTCAATGTCAATTGTTGTTTGATGATGCACCTGTAAAGTGCCTTGAGGAGTTTTATGATGATAAATATATTATAAAAATGCAACAAAGTTAGCCGTCTAATATCTGGTGTCATTGAGTTGGACAATTGCAGGACTTCTTATCAAATTATACTGACTTTGTCTAATCATGCACTGTTTCTAGTTTAATAATATCCTTTCTGGTCACCCTACTATAGAAAGGATATTGTTAAACTAGAAAGAGTGCAGGCAGGATTTACGAGGATGCTACCGGGACTTGATGGTCTGAGTTATAAGGAGGGGCTGGATAGTCTGGGACTTTTCTCCTTGGAGCGTAGGAGGCTTCGGGGTGATCTTATAGAGGTCTATAAAATAATGAGGGGCATGGATAAGGTAGATAGTCAGCACCTTTTCCCAAAGGTAGGGGAGTCTAAAATTAAAGGGCACAGGTTTAAGGTGAGAGGGGAGAGATACTAAAGGGTCCACGGGATCAATTGTTTCACACAGAGGGTGGTGAGTGTGTGGAACGAGCTGCCAGAGGCAGTAGTAGAGGCGGGTACAATTTTGCCTTTTAAAAAGCAGTTAGACAGTTATATGGGAAAGCTGGGTATAGAGGGATACGGGCCAAATGTGGGCAATTGGGACGAGCTCAGTGGTAAAAACTGGGCGACATGGCCATTGTTGGGCCAAAAGGCCTGTTTCCGTGCTGTAAACTTCGATGACTCGATGCCACGGTTTTCGGAGGGTCTAGCTAACCTCTCATTAATAATAAATTCCAGTATTTCCCGATGACTGATCCTGGGGCAACAGGCCTGGAGATCCCTGTTTTTTTCCCTCCCTCCTTCATTGAATTGCAATATCACACTTGCTAACTTTCAATCTGCGGGAGTCATTCTAGAATCTAGGGGATTTTGGACATTCATAAGCAAATTAAACTTCAATGAATTAGCTGTGTGTGGTAAACACCACGAGTAACACATTGCATGTCTTATGAAAATGCCCATGTATTACAGGTACCATGGTGAATCCCAGCCTGCTGGCTCCGCCCAGCAGGTGGCGTATACAAGTGTGTGCTCTCCTGCGCTGCTCCAATTTTGGTTCCAGCTACAGAAGGCACAACATCTTGTGCAATAAAGCCTCGATTGTTTCACCTTTCTCGTCTCGTGGTAATTGACGGGACATGACTGTGAAGGAGTTTGGGACATCTTAGGGTCTTAGAAGCTCCTATTAAATGAAAACCTTTCCTTTTCCTCCCTTTGATTCCCCCCTTGTTTGTTTGGTTCTGACTAACTGATCTGCAGAGTGTGAAAGTGATGGGGATATTACAATCGGAGTGACAATCAGCTCACGTCACTTTGCCTCTGCGTGGGTTATGTTGAAATTGATGTCATATGTTTGTGTCATGCCTGATTTATTTATCTCTTTTCCGCTCTCCCACTCAGATTTTCTCGGTCTGTTTGGTGTGAACTCTTCCTCCCGACCTCACAGGTGAAGGTGCAGAGCGACAATCGGATTACTGCAGTACTATCACACTGGCTGTTAATACACGTAATGCAGCGAGTGAGAACCTCACAGCGGGTTCCGTCTGATCCTCTCTCACTCACATTTCAGTCACGTTCTTTGGGATGCCTTTCGGTAGAGATTTCAGGTGTTTGTTGCTACAGCGGACGACAGTCTCCAGACAGGTGCACTCTACAGGGCACTGAGGCCGAGGGATACAGCTACTCTCCTCATAACCTGCAACACAAACCACAACTTCACAGCACTGATATTTACTCTGTACCTAACCCGCGCTGTACCTGTCCTGGGAGTGTTTGATGGGGACAGTGTAGAGGGAGCTTTACTCTGTATCTAACCCCGTGCTGTACCTGTCCTGGGAGTGTTTGATGGGGCACTGTAGAGGGAGCTTTACTCTGTATCTAACCCTGTGCTGTACCTGTCCTGGGAGTGTTTGATGGGGACAGTGTAGAGGGAGCTTTATTCTGTTTCTAACCCTGTGCTGTACCTGTCCTGGGAGTGTTTGATGGGGCAGTGTAGAGGGAGCTTTACTCTGTATCTAACCCCGTGCTGTACCTGTCCTGGGAGTGTTTGATGGGGCAGTGTAGAGGGAGCTTTACTCTGTATCTAACCCTGTGCTGTACCTGTCCTGGGAGTGTTTGATGGGGACAGTGTAGAGGGAGCTTTATTCTGTTTCTAACCTGTGCTGTACCTGTCCTGGGAGTGTTTGATGGGGCAGTGTAGAGGGAGCTTTACTCTGTATCTAACCCTGTGCTGTACCTGTCCTGGGAGTGTTTGATGGGGACAGTGTAGAGGGAGTTTTACTCTGTATCTAACCCCATGCTGTACCTCTCCTGGGAGAGTTTGATGGGGACATGAAGAGGAAGCTTTACTCTGTATCTAACCCGGTGCTGTACCTGTCCTTGATGTGTTTGATGGAGACAGTGTAGAGGGAGCTTTACTCTATCTAACCCCGTGCTGTACCTGTCCTGGATGTGTTTGATGGGGACAGTGTAGAGGGAGCTTTACTCTGTTTCTAACCCTGTGCTGTACCTGTCCTGGGAGTGTTTGATGGGGACAGGATAGAGGGAGCTTTACTCTGTCTCTAACCCCGTGCTGTACCTGTCCTGGGAGTGTTTGATGGAGACAGTGTAGAGGGAGCTTTACTCTATCTAACCCCGTGCTGTACCTGTCCTGGATGTGTTTGATGGGGACAGTGTAGAGGGAGCTTTACTCTGTTTCTAACCCTGTGCTGTACCTGTACTGGGAGTGTTTGATGGGGACAGTGTAGAGGGAGCTTTACTCTGTATCTAACCCCGTGCTGTACCTGTCCTGGGAGTGTTTGATGGGGACAGGATAGAGGGAGCTTTACTCTGTATCTAACCACGTGCTGTACCTGTCCTGGGAGTGTTTGATGGGGACAGGATAGAGGGAGCTTTACTCTGTATTTAACCACGTGCTTACCTGTCCTGGGAGTGTTTGATTGGGACAGTGTAGAGGGAGCTTTACTCTGTATCTAACTTGGTGCTATACCTGTCCTGGGAGTGTTTGATGGGGACAGTGTAGAGGGAGCTTTACTCTGTATCTAACCCCGTGCTGTACCTGTCCTGGGAGTGTTTGATGGGGACAGTGTAGAGGGAGCTTTACTCTGTATCTAACCCCGTGCTGTACCTGCCCTGGGAGTGTTTGATGGGACAGGGTAGATGGAGCTTTACTCTGTATCTAACCCCGTGCTGTACCTGTCCTGGGAGTGTTTGATGGGGACAGTGTAGAGGGAGCTTTACTCTGTATCTAACCCCGTGCTGTACCTGTCCTGGGAGTGTTTGATGGTGACAGTGTAGAGGGAGCTTTACTCTGTATCTAACCCCGTGCTGTACCTATCCTGGGAGTGTGTGATGGGGAATTCTGTATCCATTCTGTAACTACAAGGTCCTTCACTTTAATGAGTGCAAAAGTTCACAAGATAAACCTAAACAATTTTATTGATCCAAAAACAAAGCAAGTGATTGTTACCTTCTTCACAGCGGAAGTCCTGATATGCTACATCCTGTAGGGGGATCTCTCTCAGGAAGTCCGGTTTCTGACATCGTGGATTTCCGCTGACTATTTTCCTCCTCCTCAACCACTCTCCCAGCCAGGCTAACTGGCAGTTACAGTTGAAGGCGTTTGCGAGGAGATTGCTGCAAACAGAGTGTCAGGAGAGTTGTGTAAACTGGGTTGGATTGGTTTTTGTCACGTGTACCGAGGTACAGTGAAAAGTATTTTTCTGCAAACAGCTCAACAGATCATTAAGTACATGGGAAGAAAATAAAATAAATAGAAAATACATAATAGGGCAACACAAGGTACACAATAAACACCCAAGTGTAAAAAGCACTAGGAGTAGCGACTGGTCATACTTGTGTGTGTGTGTGTGTGTGTGTTCATGTGTGTGTGTTTGAGCATGCATCTGTGTATGTCTGTGTGTGTGTGCACGTGTCTGTGCATGTGTGTTCAAACATGTGTGTACTTATCTGTGCCACATGTGTGCAACTCAGGTGTGTGTATATGTTTGCGTGAGTGTGTGTGTGTACATGTGTTTTCCCTTATCTGCATGCATGTGCACATGTAAACATGCAAACACACGCGTGCCTTTACATTTGTTTTTGTATTCCAAATAGGATATGTGTCCGTGATGTAAATGTGCAGCTCGCTTCGCAGGTGATTGATCAAAGGGTTGAAAACACCAAGCAGTAAATATTGATTCAGCTGTCGGTAAATTCAGCTCTCCACCATCTTCCCATTCCCTTGCCTCCGGCCAAATCCTTTTACCCTGTTTTCAAATTATTTATCCAATTCTCTTTCAAATGATTCTCTACTCACCGCCCGGGGTGAATCATTTCATATCCTGACGACCCGCAGTGTGGACAAACAGCCTTCGAGTAACGAACCTGAACTGATCTTTTTTCAAACAATCTTTCACTATTTTTGCATCATCCAGCAATGTGGAAGGTTGGCCAGAGGTGTCGTCGCCACAAAGTGCAGGACAAATCCAATCCAACCTTTCCTCCGTCATCAGCAAAGTAATGGACGGGGTCTTCGACAGCGCTATCAAGCAGCACTTGCTCAGTAATGACCTGCTCACTGACACTCAGTTTGGGATTTGTCAGGGCCACTCAGCTCCTGACTGGAGTATAAAGGGTTAAGAACATAGAACATAGAACATTACAGCGCAGTACAGGCCCTTCGGCCCTCGATGTTGCGTCGACCTTTGAAACCACTCTAAACCCCTCTACACTATTCCCTTATCGTCCATATGTTAACAGAATGGATATGTCAATTCATGGGACACGTGATGATGTGAGGCATTTGTGTGGCAGGCACTGGAGGGTGAAGATGGCAGCCCACGGAGGCGATATTCCTTCCCAATAGCACACTATGTACTCACTGTAAGTAGTGTAAACAAACTAGTTTTAATACCCTGATAAGCCTGTGGCTCTCCTTGTTAGATCCCGGGCCTCACGCCCTCTACAGCATTGACCTCATTACAGCCATGTTCAAAACACGGATGAAAGAGCTGAACTCCAGAGGTAAGACTGACTGCCTTCGCTGTCAAGGCAGCATTGGCTCGAGTACAGCTTCAAGGAGCCCCAGCTAAACTGGAGTCCATGGGAATCAGGGGGAAACTCTCTGCTGGTTAGAGTCATACCCGGCACAAAGGAAGATGGTTGTGGTGGTTGGAGATCAACTATCTCAGCTCCAGGACATCACTGCAGGAGTTCCTCAGGGTAGTGTCCTCGGCCCCAACCATCTTCAGCTATTTCATCAATGACCTCCCTTTCATCGTAAGGTCAGAAGTGGGGATGGTTGCGGATGACTGCACAATGTTCAGCACCATTCGCGGCTCCTCAGATAATGAAGCTGTAATGCAGCAAGACCTGGGCTCAGGCTCGGGCTGACAAGTGGAAAGTTACATTTGCGCCACACAAGTGCCAGGCAATGGCCATATCCTACCAGAGAGAATCTAACCACCGCCCCGTGACATTCAATATCATTATCATTGCTGAATCCCCACTGTCAACATCCTGGGGCTTACCATTGATCAGAAACTGAACTGGTCTAGCCACGTTAAAACTGTGGTTACCAGGGCAGGTCAAATACTAGGAATATTAAGACGAGTAACGCACCACCTGACTCCCCAAAGCCTGTCCACCATCTACAAGGCACAAGTCAGGAATGTGATGAAATACTCTCCACTTGCCTGGATGAGTGCAGCTCCAACAACACTCAAGAAGCTCAATACCATCCAGGACAAAGCAGCCCCGCTTGATTGCTCCCCTTCCACAAACATTCACTCCCTCCACCACCGACGCACAGTGGCAGCCGTGTGTACCATCTACAAGATGCACTGCAGGAACTCACCAAGGTTCCTCAGACAGAACCTTCCAAACCCACGCCCACTACCATCTAGAAGGACAAGAGCAGCAGATATATTGCCGCTCCTTCACTGTCGCTGGGGCAACATCGTGGAACTCTCTCCCTAACAGCACAGTGGGTGTACCTACACCTCAAGGGCTGCAGCGGTTCAAGAAGGCAGCTCACTACCACCACCTGAAGCAGATGCAGGGGTAGGCATATGAGTGTGTCCCTGTGTTGGGCACCAAGCACTCTGAGGTTAGGTAGATGTGGAGAAAGCATGAATTGCCTATGCCCAACAATACATGTGTGTCTGTGACTGCATGTGTGTGCATGCATGTAAATGTATATATGTGTATCTATACATTTGTGTTTGTGGTGAATGGTATAGATATATTTAAGGGGAAACTACATGAGTACATGAATAAATAGGATAGGTCGAATGGGTGATTTAAGTGGGAGGATGCTTGTGTGGAGCATAAAGTCTAGCATGGAAAGTTGGACCGAACGGTCTGTTTCTGTTCCATATAGAATCATAGAATCCCTGCAGTGCAGAAGGAGGCCATTCAGCCCATCAGGCCTACACCGACCCTCCGAAAGAGCACCCTACCTAGGCCCAGGTCCCCACCCTATCCCTGTAATCCAGTTATCCCACCTAATCTTCTGGACACTAAGGGGCAATTTTATCACAGCCAATCCACCTAACCTGCGCATCTTTGGACTGTGGGAGTAAACCGGAGGAAACCTGGGGGGATGGTGCATATAGTCTATGACATTTTATGCGATACAGCAGTTCTGCTGTCCAGGGTTGCTATGGGGGTGAAGAAGAATTTCAATGCCATTTGGGCTGGTGTGGGTGCAATAGGTGGCAATGGCCGTGGTGGGGTTCCAGAAACCGTTGACTGCGTTTGACATTCTCTCGAGGTCTTTGCCCGACATGACAACGTCTCACTGCGCTCACCACCCAGCCTGGGCCTCTGGCTGTCACTCCCGGGCAGGCCCGGCCACTCACTAGGCCGCATTCCCACCGGGAGATTCAAGACTCCCACCTGAGCGAAGTCCTTGATTTCTTCAGTCCAAGGAGGGAGGAAAATATTTCTCTTCATAAAAGTGTTAGTTTACTCGGGGTGAAGCGGAGTTAGCCCCCTTGCACTGGAGGGTTATTAAAAACCTCGCGGCATACGTAAACCAGAGTAAAATAAAGTCTGGTACAGAAGGAGGACGGAACTCTGGGAGTACTCACAGGGTGGAGAGCGAGTGAAGGGTGTTGAAGGCACCTGGTGTAATGGTGGTAATCTGGTTGTGGTAGAGTGAAAGAAGGCGCACACCACTCAGACCCGTGAAGCTGTTGTTATGGATACAGTTGATGCGATTATTCCTCAACATCCTGGGGGAAGAAGGAAAAATAAGTCCTTGCGAGAGTGACATCTTGGGGGTGTTAGTGACCGATTATCAAAGAGAATTGACTGGATGAGCAGGAACAATTACTGAGCCATAGAACCCAGTACACACTGACATTGACTGATGTAGAATATACACAGTGACCGTTAGCCTCACCTTCGAGCAATCTGGGACTAACTGCTTCTCTCTCTCTCTCAGTTTCTGTTTCTCTCTCATTCTCTCTCCATGCGTGCGTCTTCCTCTTCAGTTTCTCCATCTCTTTGTACATGTGCAACTATCGCTCTCTCTCTTTTCGCAAAATGTCAACATCCTGGGGGTTATCATTGATCAGAAACTGAACTGGACCCAGCCATATAAATACTGTGGCTCCCAGAGCAGGTCAGAGGCTGGGAATCCTGCTGCAAGTAACTTAGCTCCTGACTCCCCAAAGCCTGTCCACCATCTACAAGGCACAAGTCAGGAGTGTGATGGAATACTCCCCACTTGCCTGGATGAGCGCAGCTCCAACACTCAAGAACCTCGACACCATCCAGGACAAAGCAGCTCACTTGATTGGTACCCCTTCCATAAACATCCACTTCCCTCCATTACCAAAGGACAGTGGCAGTCATTTGTACCATCTACAAGCTGCACTGCAGGAACTCACCATGGCTCCTTTAACAGCACCTTCCAAAATTACGACCCCTACCATCCCCTAGAAGGACAAGGGCAGCAGATACCTGGCAACATCACAATCTGGAGGTTCCCCTCTAAGTCACTCACCACCCTGACTTGGAAATATATCGGCCGTTCTTTCACTGTCGCTGGGTCAAAATCCTGGAATTCCCTCCCTAACAGCACAGTGGGTGTACCTACACCACAGGGACTTCAGCGGTTCAAGAAGGCAGCTCACCACCTCCTTCTCAAGGGCAATTAGGGATGGGCAATAAATGGTGATCTAACCACGGCTCTAGAGGGTTACATGGTAGCCAGGAAGGAACTCAAAAATGGACTGAGGAGAGCTAGAAGGGGGCATGAAAAAGCCCTGGCGGGAAGGATTAGGGAAAACCCCAAGGTGTTCTACACTTATGTGAGAAATAAGAGGATGATCAGAGTGAGAGTCGGGCCGATCAGGGATAGTGGAGGGAACTTGTGCCCAGAGTCTGAGGAGATGGGAGAGGCCTTAAATGAATATTTTGCTTCAGTATTCACTAGAGAGAGACCTTGTTACTCATGAGAACAGTGTGAACCAGGTTAATAGACTCGAACAGGTTGATATTAAGAAGGAGGATGTGCTGGAAATTTTGAAAAGCATCAGGATAGATAAGTCCCCTGGGCCTGACGGGATATGCCCAAGGTTTCTACGGGAAGCGAGGGAGGAGATTGCTGCGGCTTTGGTGATGTTAGCATGGCTTTGTGAGGGGCAGGTCATGCCTCACAAGCCTCATTGAATTCTTTGAGGATGTGGCGAGACACATTGATGAAGGTCGGGCAGTGGATGTGGTGTATATGGATTTCAGTAAGGCATTTGATAAGGTTCCCCATGGTAGGCTCATTCAGAAAGTTAGGGGGCATGCGATACAGGGAAATTTGGTTGTCTGGATACAGAATTGGCTGGCCGAAAGAAGACAGCGAGTGGTAGTGGATGGAAAGTATTCTGCCTGGAGGTCGGTGACCACTGGTGTCCCGCAGGGATCTGTTCTGGGACCTTTGCTCTTTGTGCTTTTTATAAATGACTTGGATGAGGAAGTGGAAGGGTGGGTTAGTAAGTTTGCCGATGACACGAAGGTTGGGGGGTTTGTAGATTGGACTGGGGGGGCATGTCTTATGAAGAAAGGTTGAGGGAGCTAGGGCTTTTCTCACTGGAGCGAAGAAGGCAGAGAGGTGACTTGATAGAGGTGTAAAAGGTGATGAGAGGCACGGATAGAGTGGATAGCCAGAGACTTTTCCTCAGGGTGGAAATGGCTGTCATGAGGGGACATAATTTTAAGGTGATTGGAGGAAGGTATAGGGAGATGTCAGAGGTAGGTTCTTTACACAGAGTGGTGAGTGTGTGGAATGCACTGCCAGCAGAGGTGGTGGAGTCAGAGTCATTGGGGACATTTAAGCGACTCTTGGACAGGCACATGGGCAGCAGTAAATTGAAGGGGTTTAGGTTAGGTTGATCTTAGATTAGGATAAATGGTCGGCACAACATCGTGGGCCGAAGGGCCTTTAATGTGCTGTACTGTTCTATGTTCTAACCAGCAAAAGCCTCTGATTAACCTTGAGATACCCCTTACAATTAATCTCTTGACTGGCCTCAGAATGTACCTACCAACAATTATCTCTCTCTTCCTGTACCTTTTTGTCTCTTGTTTTCTCTCTCTCTCTCTCTGTCTGTCTCTCTCGTTCTCTCTCTCTTTCTGCCTCTCCTGGCCTCCGTCTCTCTGCATGTCCATGCGCGGGGAAGCGTCCTTTTAAGGAAAAAATCGACCAATCTCCAATCTGCAGTAATGAGTAGAAGCTCTCTGGGGGAGCCCGAGATGTACTGGATTACAATTTAACACCAGATATTGAATTTTCCTGTAATTCACTCTGAGCACTCGGGTAATAATCACCAGTCCATCACACAATCAATATTCCTTCAAGTCGCACATCACAAAATCAATACATTGTCGCAATCCCGTATCACGTGACATCTTTAAACAACAACAGAGACGGAACCACAGCATCAGGATTAAAGATTGATATAGAGGAGTCATTGCACTGCAGGTTACATTTATAACTGGACTCATTCATCTATATAGAAGTCTCACTTGGTGATCTTATGATCCAGTACATTAGCTTTTTAAAAAATAAATATAGAGTACCCAATTCATTTTTTCCAATTAAGGTGCAATTTAGCGTGGCCAATCCACCTGCCCTGCACATCTTTGGGTTGTGGGGGCGAAACCCACGCAGACACGGGGAGAATGTGCAAACTCCACACGGACAGTGACCCAGAGCTGGGATCGAACCTGGGACCTCGACGCCGTGAGGCAGCAGTGCTAACCCACTTCACCACCGTGCTACCCTACATTTGCTACACTTGAGAGTATGGCACCTGCAGCCTTGCCAACAAAGCCCATCTCCCAAGAATAAACAGATTAACTGCTGTCCCTCATAACAAATGGAGCTTAGAAAGTGTCTATTCAGCAATTAAGCCTGGTTATATCCTATCTTAAACCTTAGCCACGGGGTAATACACGGTGCATTACATATGATACATACAACAGAATTGTCACATTCTCTGACCTACTCTCAGTCAGGATTGGACTCCTACCTGTGGAGCCCCACGCCAGAGACCTGAGCACAAAGCTCCCGTCTCACCTGCCAACGCGATACTGAGGGAGTGCTGCACAGTCAGGGACGCCTGCTAGGTGAGACGCCCAAACTGAGGTCCCGTTTGCCCTCCTGTGTGGATGTACAAGATCCCACGGCACTAATTGTTGGACGCACTGGGGAGAATGCACCCCGGTATCCTGGTCAATATTCATTCCTCAATCGACCTCACTGGAAAAACAAATGAGCTTGGCTCTCGCCTCATTTATGGGATCTTCCTGTGTACAAATTGGCTGCCATGTTACCTCGATTATATTGACTATACTTTAAAAAATACTTCACTCTTAAAAAGTGTTGGGGCACCTTGAAAGGCGCTATAAAAATGCAACTTCTTTCCCTCCTTTTCAGCTGTGTTCGTGTGGGTCAGGGAGGAGAATGTAGATCAATACTCCTGCTCACAATTGCTATCTGTGTCCGTTCTGACACTCCCACAGATTACCGACACTAACATGCTTGGCTCACGCATGGGTCACGGTATTTCAGCTGAGGATTAGGGGGAACCCCAGTTTTCAGTGACTATCGATATCAGCGATAAATACCACATGACTGAGGTGCACAACAGCAAAACATTTCCCTCGGGAGGAGGACAACAGCTAGCAGTTTAAGGATTAAGAATAATTTGTCCCCAGTGGTCCTGGGGGCTACTTACAAAGTTCGTAATCCGTCAAGACCCCGAAACATGCCGCTTCGAATGGAATCGAGGTGATTGGCTGTCAGCTGCAATTCACTAACGGAGGACGCACCTTCAAACGTTCCATCCTCAATCTCCACAATCTTATTGTTGCTCAGGTTTCTGAGAATAAAGATAAACTGTCTTAGATCAGAGGAGTGAAACATGTGTGTGTGACTGAGCGTGTGCTGTGAGTTAGTGTGTGTGTGTGACTGAGCGTGTGCTGTGAGTTAGTGAGTGTGTGTGTGTGTGTGACTGAGCGTGTGCTGTGAGTTAGTGAGTGTGTGTGACTGAGCGTGTGCTGTGGGTTAGTGTGTGTGTGACTGAGCGTGTGCTGTGAGTTAGTGAGTGTGTGTGTGTGTGTGTGAATGAGCGTGTGCTGTGAGTTAGTGTGTGTGTGTGTGTGTGACTGAGCGTGTGCTGTGAGTTAGTGTGTGTGTGTGACTGAGCGTGTGCTGTGAGTTAGTGAGTGTGTGTGTGAATGAGCGTGTGCTGTGAGTTAGTGTGTGTGTGTGTGTGACTGAGCGTGTGCTGTGAGTTAGTGAGTGTGTGTGACTGAGCGTGTGCTGTGAGTTAGTGAGTGTGTGTGTGTGACTGAGCGTGAGCTGTGAGTTAGTGAGTGTGTGTGTGCGTGTGACTGAGCGTGTGCTGTGAGTTAGTGTGTGTGTGTGACTGAGCGTGTGCTGTGAGTTAGTGAGTGTGTGTGACTGAGCGTGTGCTGTGAGTTAGTGAGTGTGTGTGTGTGACTGAGCGTGTGCTGTGAGTTAGTGAGTGTGTGTGTGTGACTGAGCGTGAGCTGTGAGTTAGTGAGTGTGTGTGTGTGTGTGACTGAGCGTGTGCTGTGAGTTAGTGAGTGTGTGTGTGTGTGTGAATGAGCGTGTGCTGTGAGTTAGTGAGTGTGTGTGAGTGTGTGCTGTGAGTTAGTGAGTGTGTGTGTGTGACTGAGCGTGAGCTGTGAGTTAGTGAGTGTGTGTGTGTGTGTGTGACTGAGCGTGTGCTGTGAGTTAGTGTGTGTGTGTGACTGAGCGTGTGCTGTGAGTTAGTGAGTGTGTGTGACTGAGCGTGTGCTGTGAGTTAGTGAGTGTGTGTGTGTGACTGAGCGTGTGCTGTGAGTTAGTGAGTGTGTGTGTGTGTGTGTGAATGAGCGTGTGCTGTGAGTTAGTGAGTGTGTGTGACTGAGTGTGTGCTGTGAGTTAGTGAGTGTGTGTGTGTGACTGAGCGTGAGCTGTGAGTTAGTGAGTGTGTGTGTGTGTGTGAATGAGCGTGTGCTGTGAGTTAGTGAGTGTGTGTGACTGAGCGTGTGCTGTGAGTTAGTGAGTGTGTGTGACTGAGCGTGTGCTGTGAGTTAGTGAGTGTGTGTGTGTGTGTGAATGAACGTGTGCTGTGAGTTAGTGAGTGTGTGTGACTGAGCGTGTGCTGTGAGTTAGTGAGTGTGTATGTGAGTGTGTGACTGAGTGTTATTGTGAGATAGTGAGTGTGGAAGTGTGTGTGTGACTGAGTGTGTTAATGTGAGTTAGTGGGTGTGTAAGTGTGTGTGCGACTGAGTGTGTTAATGTGAGTGTGTAAGTGTATGTGTCTGTGTGTATTAGTGTGTTAGTGAGAGTGTAAGTGTGTGTGTGACTGAGTGTGTTAATGTGAGTTAGTGAGTGAGTAAGTGTGTGTGACTGAACGTGTGCTCTGACTTAGTGAGTGTGTAAGTGTGTGTGTGACTGAGCGTGTGCTCTGAGTTAGTAAGTGTGTACGTGTGTGTGACTGTGTAGTAGTGTGTTAGTGAGTGTGTAAGTGTGTGTGCGACTGAGTTTATTAATGTGGGTTAGTGAATGTGTAAGTGTGTGTGTGACCAAGCGTGTTACTGTGAGATAGTGAATGTGTAAGAGTGTGTGTGACTGGGTGTATTAGTGTGAGGTAGTGAGTGTGTAAGTGTGTGTGTGACTGAGTGTGTTAATGTGGGTGAGTGTGTAAGTTTGTGTGTGTGACTGAGCGTGTTACTGTGAGACAGTGAGTGTCTGTGTGACTAAGTTTGATAGTATGTGTTAGTGAGCGTGTAAGTGTGCGTGAGACTGAGTGTGCTAATCTGAGTTAGTGAGTGTATAAATGTGTGCGCGGCCAAGCGTGTTATTGTGAGTTAGTGAGCGTGTGTGTGTGACTAAATGTGTTAGTGTGAGTTACTGAGCGTGTACGTGTGATTGAGGGTTTTAATGTGAAGTGAGTGTGCAAGTATGTGTGTGACTGAATGTGTTAGTGTGAGAAGAGGTCCAGCTCCTCTTGTACCCCACTGTGAAGCCCCCCTACCCTCTCCTGTACCCCACTGTGAAGCCCCCCTACCCTCTCCTGTACCCCACTGTGAAGCTGCCCTACCCACTCCTGTAACCCACTGTGAAGCCGCGATACCCTCTCCTGTACCCCACTGTGACGCTGCCCTACTCTCTCCTGTACCCCACTGTGAAGCCCCCCTACCCTCTCCTGTACCCCACTGTGAAGCCCCCCCTACCCTCTACTGTACCCCATTGTGAAGCTGCCCTACCCTCTCCTGTACCCCACTGTGAAGCCCCCCTAACCTCTCCTGCACCCCACTGTGAAGCCCCCCTACCCTCTCCTGTACCACACTGTGAAGCCCCCCTACCCTCTCCTGTACCCCACTGTGAAGCCCCCCTACCCTCTCCTGTACACCACTGTGAGGCTTCCCTACCCTCTCCTGTACCCCACTGTGAAGCCCCCCTACCCTCTCCTGTATCCCACTGTGAAGCTGCCCTACCCTCTCCTGTACCCCACTGTGAAGCCCCCCTACCCTCTCCTGTACCCCACTGTGAAGCCCCCCTACCCTCTCCTGTACCCCACTGTGAAGCCCCCTACCCTCTCCTCAACCCAACTGTGAAGCTGCCCTACCCTCTCCTGTACCCCACTGTGAAGCCCCCCTACCCTCTCCTGTACCCCACTGTGACGCTGCCCTACCCTCTCCTGTACCCCGCTGTGAAGCCCCCTACCCTCTCCTGTACCCCACTGTGAAGTCCCCCTACCCTCTCCTGTACCCCACTGTGAAGACCCCCTACACTCTCCTGTACCCCGTTGTGAAGCCCCCCTACCCTCTCCTTTACCCCACTGTGAAGCCCCCTACCCTCTCCTGTACCCCACTGTGAAGCCCCCTACCCTCTCCTGTACCCCACTGTGAAGCCCCCCTACCCTCTCCTGTAACCCACTGTGAAGCCCCCTACCCTCTCCTGTACCCCACTGTGAAGCTGCCCTACCCTCTCCTGTACCCCAATGTGAAGCCCCCCTACCCTCTCCTGTACCCCACTGTGAAGCCCCCCTACCCTCTCCTGTACCCCACTGTGAAGCCCCCCTACCCTCTCCTGTACCCCACTGTGAAGTTGCCCCACCCTCTCCTGTACCCCACTGTGAAGCCCCCCTACCCTCTCCTGTACCCCACTGTGAAGCCCCCCTACCCTCTCCTGTACCCCACTGTGATGCCCCCCTACCCTCTCCTGTACCCCACTGTGAAGCTGCCCTACCCCCTCCTGTACCCCACTGTGAAGCCCTCCTACCCTCTCCTGTACCCCATTGTGACGCTGCCCTACCCTCTCCTGTACCCCACTGTGAGGCTGCTCTACCCTCTCCTGTACCCCATTGTGATGCCCCCCTACCCTCTCCTGTACCCCATTGTGAAGCCCCCTACCCTCTCCTGTACCCCATTGTGATACCCCCCTACCCTCTCCTGTACGCCACTGTGAAGCCACCCTACCCTCTCCTGTACCCCACTGTGAAGCCCCCCTACCCTCTCCTGTACCCCACTGTGAAGCTGCCCTACCCTCTCCTGTACCCCACTGTGACGTCGACCTACCCGCTCCTGTACCCCACTGTGAAGCTGCCCTACCCACTCCTGTACCCCGCTGTGAAGCCCCCCCACCCTCTCCTGTACCCCACTGTGAAGCCCCCTACCCTCTCCTGTACCCCACTGTGAAGCCCCCCTACCCTCTCCTGTACCCCACTGTGAAGCCCCCCTACCCTCTCCTGTACCCCACTGTGAAGCCCCCCTACCCTCTCCTGTACCCCACTGTGAAGTTGCCCTACCCTCTCCTGTACCCCACTGTGAAGCCCCCCTACCCTCTCCTGTACCCCACTGTGAAGCCCCCATACCTTCTCCTGTACCCCACTGTGATGCCCCCCTACCCTCTCCTGTACCCCACTGTGAAGCTGCCCTACCCCCTCCTGTACCCCACTGTGAAGCTGCCCTACCCCCTCCTGCACCCCACTGTGAAGCCTCCCTACCCTCTCCTGTACCCCATTGTGATGTCCCCCTACCCTCTCCTGTACCCCATTGTGAAGCCCCCTACCCTCTCCTGTACCCCATTGTGATGCCCCCCTACCCTCTCCTGTACCCCACTGTGAAGCCCCCCTACCCTCTCCTGTACCCCACTGTGATGCCCCCCTACCCTCTCCTGTACCCCACTGTGAAGACCCCTACCCTCTCCTGTACCCCACTGTAACGCTGCCCTACCCTCTCCTGTACCCCACTGCAAAGCCCCCCTACCCTCTCCTGTACCCCACTGTGAAGCCCCCCTACCATCTCCTGTACCCCACTGTGAAGCTGCCCTACCCTCTCCTGTACCCCACTGTGAAGCCCCCCTACCCTCTCCTGTACCCCACTGTGAAGCCCCCGTACCCTCTCCTGTACCCCACTGTGAAGCCCCCCGACCCTCTCCTGGACCCCACTGTGAAGCCGCAATACCCGCTCCTGTACCCCACAATGACGCTGCCCTACCCTCTCCTGTACCCCACTGTGAAGCCCCCCTACCCTCTCCTGTACCCCACTGTGAAGCCCCCCTACCCTCTCCTGTACCCCACTGTGAAGCCGCCCTAACCTCTCCTGTACCCCACTGGGAAGCCCCCCTACCCTCTCCTGTACCCCACTGTGAAGCCCCCCTACCCTCTCCTGTACCCCATTGTGAAGCCCCCCTACCCTCTTCTGTACCCAACTGTGATGCCCCCCTACCCTCTCCTGTACCCCACTGTGAAGCCCGCCAACCCCCTCCTGTACCCCACAGTGAAGCCCCCCTACCCTCTCCTGTACCCCACTGTGAAGCTGCCCTACCCTCTCCTGTACCCCACCTTGACGCTGCCCTACCCTCTCCTGTACCCCACTGTGAAGCACCCCTACCCTCTCCTGTACCCCACTGTGAAGCCGCGATACCCTCTCCTGTACCCCACTCTGAAGCCGCGATACCCTCTCCTGGAACCCACTGTGAATCCCCCCTACCCTCTCCTGTGCCCCACTGTGAAGCCCCCTACCCTCTCCTGTACCCCACTGTGAATCCCCCCTACCCTCTCCTGTACCCGACTGTGAAGCCGCGATACCCTCTCCTGTACCCCACTGTGAAGCCAACCTACCCTCTCCTGTACCTCACTGTGAAGCCCCCCTACCCTCTCCTGTACCCCACTGTGAAGCCGCGATACCCTCTCCTGTACCCGACTGTGAAGCCGCCCTACCCTCTCCTGTACCCCACTGTGAAGCCCCCCTACCCTCTCCTGTACCTCACTGTGAAGCCCCCCTGCCCTCTCCTGTACCCACTGTGAAGCCCCCGACCCTCTCCTGTACCCCACTGTGAAGCCCCCCAACCCTCTCCTGTACCCCACTGTGAAGCCCCCCTACCCTCTCCTGTACCCCATTGTGAAGCTGCCCTACCCTCTCCTGTACCCCACTGTGACGCTGCCCTACCCTCTCCTGTACCCCATTGTGAAGCCCCCTACCCTCTCCTGTACCCCACTGTGAAGCCCCCCTACACTCTCCTGTACCCCATTGTGAAGCCCCCTACCCTCTCCTGTACCCCACTGTGAAGCCCCCCTACACTCTCCTGTACCCCACTGTGAAGCCGCGATACCCTCTCCTGTACCCCACTGTGAAGCCCCCCTACCCTCTCCTGTACCCCACTGTGAAGCCCCCCTACCCTCTCCTGTACCCCATTGTGAAGCCTCCCTACCCTCTCCTGTACCCCATTGTGAAGCCTCCCTACCCTCTCCTGTACCCCACTGTGAAGCCCCCCTACCCTCTCCTGTATCCCACTGTGAAGCTGCCCTACCCCCTCCTGTACCCCACTGTGAAGCCCTCCTACCCTCTCCTGTACCCCATTGTGAAGCTGCCCTACCCTCTCCTGTACCCCACTGTGACGCTGCCCTACCCTCTCCTGTACCCCACTGTGAGGCTGCCCTACCCTCTCCTGTACCCCATTGTGATGCCCCCCTACCCTCTCCTGTACCCCACTGTGAAGCCCCCTACCCTCTCCTGTACCCCACTGTGACGCTGCCCTACCCTCTCCTGTACCCCACTGTGAGGCTGCCCTACCCTCTCCTGTACCCCATTTTGATGCCCCCCTACCCTCTCCTGTACCCCACTCTGAAGCCCCCCCTACCCTCTCCTGTACCCCACTGTGATGCCCCCCTACCCTCTCCTGTACCCCACTGTGAAGCCCCCCTACCCTCTCCTGTACCCCACTGTGACGTTGACCTACCCGCTCCTGTACCCCACTGTGAAGCCCCCCTACCCTCTCCTGTACCCCACTGTGAAGCCCCCGTACCCTCTCCTGTACCCCACTGTGACGCTGACCTACCCGCTCCTGTACCCCACTGTGAAGCCCCCCTACCCTCTCCTGTACCCCACTGTAAAGCCCCCCTACCCTCTCCTGTACCCCACTGTGAAGCTCACCTACCCTCTCCTGTACCCCACTATGAAGCCCCACTACCCTCTCCTGTACCCCACTGTGAAGCCCCCCTACCCTCTCCTGGACCCCACTGTGAAGCCGCAATACCCGCTCCTGTACCCGACTGTGAAGCCCCCCCACCCTCTCGTGTACCCCACTGTGAAGCTGCCCCAACCTCTCCTGTACCCCACTGTGAAGCCCCCCTACCCTCTCCTGTACCCCATTGTGAAGCCCCCCTACCCTCTTCTGTACCCCACCGTGATGCCCCCTACCCTCTCCTGTACCCCACTGTGAAGCCCCCCAACCCTCTCCTGTGCCCCACTGTGAAGCCCCCCTACCCTCTCCTGTGCCCCACTGTGAAGCCCCCCTACCCTCTCCTGTACCCCACTGTGAAGCCGCCCTAACCTCTCCTGTACCCCACTGGGAAGCCCCCCTACTCTCTCCTGTACCCCACTGTGAAGCCCCCCTACCCTCTCCTGTACCCCATTGTGAAGCCCCCCTACCCTCTTCTGTACCCCACTGTGAAGCCCCCCTACTCTCTCCTGTACCCCACTGTGAAGCCGCCCTACCCTCTCCTGTACCCCACTGTGAAGCCCCCCTACCCTCTCCTGTACCGCACTGTGAAGCCCCCTACCCTCTCCTGTACCCCACTGTGAAGCTGCATTACCCACTGCTGTACCCCACTGTGAAGCCCCCCTACCCTCTCCTGTACCCCACTGTGACGCTGCCCTACCCTCTCCTGTACCCCACTGTGAAGCCCCCTACCCTCTCCTCTACCCCACTGTGAAGCCGCGATACCCTCTCCTGTACCCCACTGTGAAGCCCCCCTACCCTCTCCTGTACCCCACTGTGAAGCCCCCCTACCCTCTCCTGTACCCCACTCTGAAGCCGCGATACCCTCTCCTGGAACCCACTGTGAAGCCCCCCTACCCTCTCCTGTACCCCACTGTGAAGCCGCGATACCCTCTCCTGTACCCCACTGTGAAGCCCACCTGCCCTCCCCTGTACCCCACTGTGAATCCACGATACCCTCTCCTGTACCCCACTGTGAAGCTGCGTTACCCACTGCTGTACCCCATTGTGAAGCTGCCCTACCCTCTCCTGTACCCCACTGTGAAGCCCCCCTACCCTCTCCTGTACCCCACTCTGAAGCCGCGATACCCTCTCCTGTACCCCACTGTGAAGCCCCCCTACCCTCTCCTGTACCCGACTGTGAAGCCGCGATACCCTCTCCTGTACCCCACTGTGAAGCCCCCCTACCCTCTCCTGTACCCCACTATGAAGCCCACCTGCCCTCCCCTGTACCCCACTGTGAATCCACGATACCCTCTCCTGTACCCCACTGTGAACCCCCCCTACCCTCTCCTGTACCCCACTGTGATGCCCCCCTACCCTCTCCTGTACCCCACTGTGAAGCCCCCCTACCCTCTCCTGTACCCCACTGTGACGTTGACCTACCCGCTCCTGTACCCCACTGTGAAGCCCCCCTACCCTCTCCTGTACCCCACTGTGAAGCCCCCCTACCCTCGCCTGTACCCCACTGTGACGCTAACCTACCCGCTCCTGTACCCCACTGTGAAGCCCCCCTACCCTCTCCTGTACCCCACTGTAAAGCCCCCCTACCCTCTCCTGTACCCCACTGTGAAGCCCCCCTACCCTCTCCTGTACCCCACTGTGAAGCCCCCCTACCCTCTCCTGTACCCCACTGTGAAGCCGCAATACCCGCTCCTGTACCCCACAGTGACGCTGCCCTACCCTCTCCTGTACCCCACTGTGAAGCCCCCCCTACCCTCTCCTGTACCCGACTGTGAAGCCCCCTACCCTCTCCTGTACCCCACTGTGAAGCTGCCCCAACCTCTCCTGTACCCCACTGGGAAGCCCCCCTACCCTCTCCTGTACCCCACTGTGAAGCCCCCCTACCCTCTCCTGTACCCCATTGTGAAGCCCCCCTACCCTCTTCTGTACCCCACTGTGATGCCCCCCTACCCTCTCCTGTACCCCACTGTGAAGCCCCCCAACCCTCTCCTGTACCCCACTGTGAAGCCCCCCTACCCTCTCCTGTACCCCACTGTGAAGCTGCGTTACCCACTGCTGTACCCCACTGTGAAGCCCCCTACCCTCTCCTGTACCACACTGTGACGCTGCCCTACCCTCTCCTGTACCCCACTGTGAAGCCTCCTACCCTCTCCTCTACCCCACTGTGAAGCCCCCCTACCCTCTCCTGTACCCCACTCTGAAGCCGCGATACCCTCTCCTGGAACCCACTGTGAAGCCCCCCTACCCTCTCCTGTACCCCACTGTGAATCCCCCCTACCCTCTCCTGTACCCCACTGTGAAGCCGCGATACCCTCTCCTGTACCCCACTGTGAAGCCCCCCTACCCTCTCCTGTACCCCACTGTGAAGCCCACCTGCCCTCCCCTGTACCCCACTGTGAATCCACGATACACTCTCCAGTACCCCACTGTGAAGCAGCCATACCCTCTCCTGTACCCCACTGTGAAGCCCCCCTACCCTCTCCTGTACCCCACTGTGAAGCTGCGTTACCCACTGCTGTACCCCATTGTGACGCTGCCCTACCCTCTCCTGTACCCCACTGTGATGCCCCCCTACCCTCTCCTGTACCCCACTGTGAAGCCCCCCTACCTTTTCCTGTACCCCACTGTGAAGCCCCCCTAACCTCTCCTGTACCCCACTGTGAAGCCTCCCTACCCTCTCCTGTACCCCACTGTGAAGCCGAGATACCCTCTCCTGTACCCCACTGTGATGCCCCCTACCCTCTCCTATCCCCACTGTGAAGCTGCCCTACCCTCTCCTGTATCCCGTTGTGAAGCTGCCCTACCCTCTCATGTACCCCACTGTGAAGCCGCGATACCCTCTCCTGTACCCCATTGTGAAGCCCCCCACCCTCTCCTGTACCCCACTGTGATGCCCCCTACCCTCTCCTGTACCCCACTGTGAAGCCGAGATACCCTCTCCTGTACCCCACTGTGAAGCCGCGATACCCTCTCCTGTACCCCACTGTGAAGCCCCCCTACCCTCTCTTGTACCCCACTGTGATGCCCCCTACCCTCTCCTGTACCCCACTGTGATGCCCCCCAACCCTCTCCTGTACCCCACTGTGAAGCCCCCCACCCTCTCCTGTACCCCACTGTGAAGCCCCCCTACCCTCTCCTGTACCCCACTGTGAAGCCCCCCTACCCTATCCTGTACCCGACTGAGATGCCCCCCTACCCTCTCCTGTACCCCACTGTGAAGCTGCCCTATCCCCTCCTGTACCCCACTGTGAAGCCCCCCTACCCTCTCCTGTACCCCACTGTGATGCCCCCTACCCTCTCCTGTACCCCGCTGTGAAGCTGCCCTACCCCCTCCTGTACCCCATTGTGAAGCTGCCCTACCCTCTCCTGTACCCCACTGTGAAGCCCCCCTACCCTCTCCTGTACCCCACTGTGATGCCCCCCTACCCTCTCCTGTACCCCACTGTGAAGCTGCCCTACCCCCTCCTGTACCCCACTGTGAAGCCCCCCTACCCTCTCCTGTACCCCACTGTGATGCCCCCCTACCCTCTCCTGTACCCCACTGTGAAGCCCCCCTACCCACTCCTGTACCCCACTGTGAAGCCCCCCTACCCTCTCCTGTACCCCACTGTGAAGCCCCCCTACCCTCTCCTGTACCCCATTGTGAAGCCCCCCTCCCCTCTCTTGTACCCCACTGTGAAGCCCCCCTACCCTCTCTTGTACCCCAATGTGAAGCCCCCCTACCCTCTGCTGTACCCTACTGTGAAGCCCCCTACCCTCTCCTGTAACCTACAATGATGCCCCCTACCCTCTCCTGTACCCCACTGTGAAGCCCCCTACCCTCTCCTGTACCCCACTGTGAAGCCCCCCTACACTCTTCTGTGCCCCACTGTGAAGCCGCGATACCCTTTCCTGTACCCCACTGTGATGCCCCCCTACCCTCTCCTGTACCCCACTGTGAAGCCCCCCTACCCTCTCCTGTACCCCACTGTGATGCCCCCCTACCCTCTCCTGTACCCCACTGTGAAGCTGCCCTACCCTCTCCTGTACCCCACTGTGAAGCCCCCCTACCCTCTCCTGTACCCCACTGTGAGGCCGCGATACCCTCTCCTGTACCCCACTGTGAATCCCCCCTACCCTCTCCTGTACCCCACTGTGAAGCCGCGATACCCTCTCCTGTACCCCACTGTGAAGCCCCCCTACCCTCTCCTGTACCCCACTGTGAAGCCCACCTGCCCTCCCCTGTACCCCACTGTGAATCCACGATACACTCTCCAGTACCCCACTGTGAAGCAGCCATACCCTCTCCTGTACCCCACTGTGAAGCCCCCCTACCCTCTCCTGTACCCCACTGTGAAGCTGCGTTACCCACTGCTGTACCCCATTGTGACGCTGCCCTACCCTCTCCTGTACCCCACTGTGATGCCCCCCTACCCTCTCCTGTACCCCACTGTGAAGCCCCCCTACCTTTTCCTGTACCCCACTGTGAAGCCCCCCTAACCTCTCCTGTACCCCACTGTGAAGCCTCCCTACCCTCTCCTGTACCCCACTGTGAAGCCGAGATACCCTCTCCTGTACCCCACTGTGATGCCCCCTACCCTCTCCTATCCCCACTGTGAAGCTGCCCTACCCTCTCCTGTATCCCGTTGTGAAGCTGCCCTACCCTCTCATGTACCCCACTGTGAAGCCGCGATACCCTCTCCTGTACCCCATTGTGAAGCCCCCCACCCTCTCCTGTACCCCACTGTGATGCCCCCTACCCTCTCCTGTACCCCACTGTGAAGCCGAGATACCCTCTCCTGTACCCCACTGTGAAGCCGCGATACCCTCTCCTGTACCCCACTGTGAAGCCCCCCTACCCTCTCTTGTACCCCACTGTGATGCCCCCTACCCTCTCCTGTACCCCACTGTGATGCCCCCCAACCCTCTCCTGTACCCCACTGTGAAGCCCCCCACCCTCTCCTGTACCCCACTGTTAAGCCCCCCTACCCTCTCCTGTACCCCACTGTGAAGCCCCCCTACCCTATCCTGTACCCGACTGAGATGCCCCCCTACCCTCTCCTGTACCCCACTGTGAAGCTGCCCTATCCCCTCCTGTACCCCACTGTGAAGCCCCCCTACCCTCTCCTGTACCCCACTGTGATGCCCCCTACCCTCTCCTGTACCCCGCTGTGAAGCTGCCCTACCCCCTCCTGTACCCCATTGTGAAGCTGCCCTACCCTCTCCTGTACCCCACTGTGAAGCCCCCCTACCCTCTCCTGTACCCCACTGTGATGCCCCCCTACCCTCTCCTGTACCCCACTGTGAAGCTGCCCTACCCCCTCCTGTACCCCACTGTGAAGCCCCCCTACCCTCTCCTGTACCCCACTGTGATGCCCCCCTACCCTCTCCTGTACCCCACTGTGAAGCCCCCCTACCCACTCCTGTACCCCACTGTGAAGCCCCCCTACCCTCTCCTGTACCCCGTTGTGAAACCCCCTACCCTCTCCTGTACCCCACTGTGAAGCCCCCCTACCCTCTCCTGTACCCCATTGTGAAGCCCCCCTCCCCTCTCTTGTACCCCACTGTGAAGCCCCCCTACCCTCTCTTGTACCCCAATGTGAAGCCCCCCTACCCTCTGCTGTACCCTACTGTGAAGCCCCCTACCCTCTCCTGTAACCTACAATGATGCCCCCTACCCTCTCCTGTACCCCACTGTGAAGCCCCCTACCCTCTCCTGTACCCCACTGTGAAGCCCCCCTACACTCTTCTGTGCCCCACTGTGAAGCCGCGATACCCTTTCCTGTACCCCACTGTGATGCCCCCCTACCCTCTCCTGTACCCCACTGTGAAGCCCCCCTACCCTCTCCTGTACCCCACTGTGATGCCCCCCTACCCTCTCCTGTACCCCACTGTGAAGCTGCCCTACCCTCTCCTGTACCCCACTGTGAAGCCCCCCTACCCTCTCCTGTACCCCACTGTGAGGCCGCGATACCCTCTCCTGTACCCCACTGTGAAGCCGCGATACCCTCTCCTGTACCCCACTGTGAAGCCCCACTCCCCTCTCCTGTACCCCACTGTGAAGCCCCCCTACCCTCTCCTGGTCCCCACTGTGAAGCCCCCCTACCCTCTCCTGTACCCCACTGTGAAGCCGAGATACCCTCTCCTGTACCCCACCGTGAAGCCCCACTCCCCTCTTCTGTACCCCACTGTGAAGCCGCGATACCCTCTCCTGTACCCCACGGTGATGCCCCCCTACCCTCTCCTGTACCCCACTGTGAAGCCCCCCTACCCTCTTCTGTACCCCACTGTGATGCCCCCTACCCTCTCCTGTACCCCACTGTGATGCCCCCCTACCCTCTCCTGTACCCCACTGTGAAGCCCCCCACCCTCTCCTGTACCCCGCTGTGAAGCCCCCCTACCCTCTCCTGTACCCCACTGTGAAGCCCCCCTACCCTCTCCTGTACCCCACTGTGAAGCTGCCCTATCCCCTCCTGTACCCCACTGTGAAGCCCCCCTACCCTCTCCTGTACCCCACTGTGATGCCCCCCTACCCTCTCCTGTACCCCGCTGTGAAGCTGCCCTACCCCCTCCTGTACCCCATTGTGAAGCTGCCCTACCCTCTCCTGTACCCCACTGTGAAGCCCCCTACCCTCTCCTGTACCCCACTGTGATGCCCCCCTACCCTCTCCTGTACCCCACTGTGAAGCTGCCCTACCCCCTCCTGTACCCCACTGTGAAGCCCCCCTACCCTCTCCTGTACCCCACTGTGATGCCCCCCTACCCTCTCCTGTACCCCGCTGTGAAGCTGCCCTACCCTCTCCTGTACCCCGTTGTGAAGCTGCCCTACCCTCTCCTGTACCCCACTGTGAAGCCCCCCTACCCTCTCCTGTACCCAATTGGGAAGGCCCCCTACCCTCTCCTGTACCCCACTGTGAAGCCCCCCTACCCTCTCCTGTACCCCACTGTGAAGCCCCCCTACTCTCTCCTGTACCCCACTGTGAAGCCCCCTTACCCTCTCCTGTACCCCATTGTGAAGGCCCCCTACCCTCTCCTGTACCCCACTGTGATACCCCCTACCCTCTCCTGTACCCCACTGTGATGCCTCCCTACCCTCTCCTGTACCCCACTGTGATGCCCCCCTGCACCCCACTGTGAAGCCCCCCTACTCTCTCCTGTACCCCACTGTGAAGCCCCCTTACCCTCTCCTGTACCCCATTGTGAAGGCCCCCTACCCTCTCCTGTACCCCACTGTGATACCCCCTACCCTCTCCTGTACCCCACTGTGAAGCCCCCCTACCCTCTCCTGTACCCCACTGTGAAGCCCCCCTACCCTCTCCTGTACCCCACTGTGAAGCCCCCCTACCCACTCCTGTACCCCACTGTGAAGCCCCCCTACCCTCTCCTGTACCCCGTTGTGATACCCCCTACCCTCTCCTGTACCCCACTGTGAAGCCCCCCTACCCTCTCCTGTACCCCATTATGAAGCCCCCCTCCCCTCTCTTGTACCCCACTGTGAAGCCCCCCTACCCTCTCTTGTACCCCAATGTGAAGCCCCCCTACCCTCTCCTGTACCCTACTGTGAAGCCCCCTACCCTCTCCTGTAACCCACAATGATGCCCCCTACCCTCTCCTATACCCCACTGTGAAGCCCCCTACCCTCTCCTGTACCCCACTGTGAAGCCCCCCTACACTCTTCTGTGCCCCACTGTGAAGCCGCGATACCCTCTCCTGTACCCCACTGTGATGCCCCCCTACCCTCTCCTGTACCCCACTGTGAAGCCCCCCTACCCTCTCCTGTACCCCACTGTGATGCCCCCCTACCCTCTCCTGTACCCCACTGTGATGCTGCCCTACCCTCTCCTGTACCCCACTGTGAAGCCCCCCTACCCTCTCCTGTAACCCACTGTGAGGCCGCGATACCCTCTCCTGTACCCCACTGTGAAGCCCCACTCCCCTCTCCTGTACCCCACTGTGAAGCCCCCCTACCCTCTCCTGGTCCCCACTGCGAAGCCCCCCTACCCTCTCCTGTACCCCACTGTGAAGCCGAGATACCCTCTCCTGTACCCCACCGTGAAGCCCCACTCCCCTCTCCTATACCCCACTGTGAAGCCAGCCTACCCTCTCCTGTACCCCACTGTGAAGCCCCCCTACCCTCTCCTGTACCCCACTGTGAAGCCCCCCTACCCTCTCCTGTACCCCACTGTGAAGCCCCCCTACCCTCTCCTGTACCCCACTGTGATGCCCCCCTACCCTCTCCTGTACCCCATTGGGAAGCCCCCCTACCCTCTCCTGTACCCCACTGTGAAGCCCCCCTACCCTCTCCTGTACCCCATTGTGGAGCCCCCTACGCTCTCCTGTACCCCACAGTGATGCCCCCCTACCCTCTCCTGTACCCCACTGTGAAGCCCCCCTACTCTCTCCTGTACCCCACTGTGAAGCCCCCTTACCCTCTCCTGTACCCCATTGTGAAGCCCCCCTACCCTCTCCTGTACCCCACTGTGATGCCCCCTACCCTCTCCTGTACCCCACTGTGATGCCTCCCTACCCTCTCCTGTACCCCACTGTGATGCCCCCTGCCCTCTCCTGTACCCCACTGTGAAGCCCCCCTACCCTCTCCTGTACCCCCCTGTGAAGCCCCCCTACCCTCTCTTGTACCCCATTGTGAAGCCCCCCTACCCTCTCTTGTACCCCACTGTGAAGCCCCCTACCCTCTCCTGTACCCCACTGTGAAGCCCCCTACACTCTCCTGTACCCCATTGTGAAGCCCCCCTACCCTCTCCTGTACCCCACTGTGAAGCCCCCCTACCCTCTCCTGTACCCCATTGTGAAGCCCCCCTACCCTCTCCTTTACCCCACAATGATGCCCCCTATCCTCTCCTGTCCCCGACTTTGAAGCCCCCTACCCGCTCCTGTACCCCACTGTGAAGCTGCCCTACCCTCTCCTGTACCCCACTGTGAAGCCCCCCTACCCTCTCCTGTACCCCACTGTGATGCCCCCTACGCTCTCCTGTACCCCACTGTGAAGCTGCCCTACCCCCTCCTGTACCCCACTGTGAAGCCCCCCTACCCTCTCCTGTACCCCACTGTGATGCCCCCCTACCCTCTCCTGTACCCCATTGGGAAGCCCCCCTACCCTCTCCTGTACCCCACTGTGAAGCCCCCCTACCCTCTCCTGTACCCCATTGTGAAGCCCCCTACCCTCTCCTGTACCCCACAATGATGCCCCCCTACCCTCTCCTGTACCCCACTGTGAAGCCCAACTCCTCTCTCCTGTACCCCATTGTGAAGCCCCCCTACCCTCTCCTGTACCACACTGTGATGCCCCCTACCCTCTCCTGTACCCCATTGTGAAGCCCCCCTACCCTCTCCTGTACCACACTGTGATGCCTCCCTACCCTCTCCTGTACCCCCACTGTGATGCCCCCTGCCCTCTCCTGTACCCCACTGTGAAGCCCCCTACCCTCTCCTGTACCCCACTGTGAAGCCCCCTACCCTCTCCTGTACCCCACTGTGAAGCCCCCTACCCTCTCCTGTACCCCATTGTGAAGCCCCCCTACCCTCTCCTGTACCCCACTGTGAAGCCCCCCTACCCTCTCCTGTACCCCATTGTGAAGCCCCCCTACCCTCTCTTGTACCCCATTGTGAAGCCCCCCTACCCTCTCCTGTACCCCACTGTGAAGCCCCCCTACCCTCTCCTTTACCCCACAATGATGCCCCCTATCCTCTCCTGTACCCGACTGTGAAGCCCCCTACCCGCTCCTGTACCCCACTGTGAAGCTGCCCTACCCTCTCCTGTACCCCACTGTGAAGCCCCCCTACCCTCTCCTGTACCCCACTCACATTTTTCTTAACTGCGGAAGCTTCCGGAACAGGCCAGTGGCTTCCAGAAGCGAAATGTCGTTGTTAGTCAAGCGCCTGCAGAGCAGGAAAGATTTGTAAATTTTAAATTAGTTACAAAGGTTGAGGTTCACTCTGCAGCCTTGCCCTTATACCCTGGGGGGGAAGGGCGGGGGGGGGGGGGAATAAACCTAGTCCTGCTTGAATGTGCTGGCGGAGGTTTGGTGGTGGCTAACATTGTCCATCCTGAGGGGGGTAGGGGGGTTAAGGTACCACTCCACAGATCCATGCACAGCATCTGATACAACCTGGACAGTACTGAGGGAGCACCGCACTTTCTGAGCTGTTGGTTTACAAATTAAATGTCAAACTTGAGGCATTACCGAAGATGAAAGAAAATGACTGCGGATGCTGGGATCTGAAACAGCGACAGAAAATGCTGGACAATCTCAGCAGGTCTGACAGCTTCTCTGGAGAAAGGAGCTGATGTTTCGAGTCTGGGTGACTCCTTGTCAAAATTTATCTAAACTTATTTTTGACCTTGGTCATCCAGGTGAAGTTTTGTCTGTTAGGTTGTATATTTCTTTGTCTCCTATCTGCTGCCTCTGGCTCCCTGGAACTGAGGTGCGATCTGTCCTGAATCCTAGCTCCCTCCTTAGCGACTCAATCTAGCCGGCCATCAGGAGGCGCCAGAGACTACTTAATGCTTATTAGACCATAAGACATAGGAGCAGAATTAGGCCACTCGGCCCATCGAGTCTGCTCCGCCATTCAATCATGGCTGATATGTTTCTCATCCCCATTCTCCTGCCTTCTCCCCATAACCCCTGATCCCCTTATTAATCAAGAACCTATCTATCTCGGTCTTAAAGACACTCAGTGAATTGGCCTCCACAGCCTTCTGCGGCAAAGAGTTCCACAGATTCACCACTCTCTGGCTGAAGAAATTCCTCCTCATTTCTGTTTTAAAGGATCATCCCTTTAGTCTGAGATGGTGTCCTCTGGTTCTAGTTGTTCCTACAAGTGGAAACATCCTCTCCACGTCCACTCTATCCAGGCCTCGCAGTATCCTGTAAGTTTCAATAAGATCCCCCCTCACCCTTCTAAACTCCAACGAGTACAGACCCAGAGTCCTCAACCGCTCGTTCGCTGACAAGCTCTTCATTCCAGGGACCATTCTTGTGAACCTCCTCTGGACCCTTTCCAAGGCCAGCACATCCTTCCTTAGATACGGGGCCCAAAACTGCTCACAATACTCCAAATGGGGTCTGACCAGAGCCTTACACAGCCTCAGAAGTACATCCCTGGTCTTGTATTCGAGCCCTCTCGACATGAATGCTAACATTGCATTTGCCTTCCTAACTGCCGACTGAACCTGTACGTTAACCTTAAGAGAATCGTGAACAAGGACTCCCAAGTCCCTTTGTGCTTCTGATTTCCGAAGCCTTTTCTCATTTAGAAACTAGTCTATGCCTAAATTCTTCCCACCAAAGTGCATAACCTCACACTTTCCCACATTGTATTCCATCTGCCACTTCATTGCCCACTCTCCTAGCCTGTCCAAGTCCTTCTGCAGCCCGCCTGCTTCCTCAACACCACCTGTCCCTCTCCAGATGTTTGTTTGGTTCCAGTGATCCCTCGGGCTGCCTTGCGTTGACAACTTCCGATTCTTTTTCCTGGAATGGACTGTTGAAACCTCCAGGAAAAGATCCGGACAAAGTTGGCAACCCTACCCCCTGCCGTACAGGTGAGCTGCTACACGTGAGCCCGAAGGCTGAGTCAGCCAGCGTCAGCCAGCTACTGAAGGCCTGGGCAGCAGCTCAGACAGGAAGGGGTTTTTGGACTGCGGCCACAACGTTCTCACATGGATTCTGAGCAGCTTTTAGCCCAATGGTCCTGGTGGGTTCACTGTGTGAAGCTCCTGACCTGACCGACCCGTGCTGGACCCTGGGCGGTCCAAGTATGTCCAAGGTGTAAATGGCTCTGTGGGTCCTCTCTTGGCTGAAGAGTCTGATGTGGGATGAGCACAGACGTGACTGATATCGCTATCCTGACACGAACCTTACAAAGTGGGTCAGGGAGCTGACCTGTATGAAATGCGATCTAAAGAGCACGGAAGGAGGCCATTCAGCACATTGTTCCTGTGCTAGCTCTTTAAAAGAACTATCGAAGCCGTCCAACTCACACTCGCTCTTTCCAGCAGAGTCCCGCGAATTTTCCCCTTCCTGTAATTTTCTTTTGAAAGCAATCTGCTTGCACTGTCCTTTCAGGTCACGCCTTCCAGACGCTAACAGCTCACTGTGTCAAAGAATTCTCCCTCTCCCGGACCCCCTGCTCCGTCGCCCATCGCCTTAAATCTCTGCCCTCTCGTTACTGACCCGCCTGCCACTACCTGGCTGCCTCGGTGGGTAACGCTCCTGTCTCTGAGTCGGGAGGTTCAAATCCCGCGTCAGGGATTAGAGTGGATAACCCAGGCTGGCACGCATACGGCAGTGTTGACAGGGTGCTGCACTGTTGGAGATGCCTTTTTTCAGAGGACATGGTAAAGGGGGGGCCGCGGTTAGCCTCTCCGGTGGATGTAAGAGATTCCGGACCACCAGCACTGCGAAGGGCAGTTCCTCCCGGAATACCGGACAATATTTACACCTCAACATCTGTTTTTATTTCATGCTTATCTGATAATTAGCACATTGCTTTTGATGGGATCTTGCTGTGTGCATATTGGTTGCCACATTTTCGACATTATAACTGAGTCAATTCAATGAAAGCACACCGCGATGTGGAGCAGCCCGACACAGTGGGGGCAAGGTGAGCTGGCACGCCCAGGTCAGAGCAGCCCGACACAGTGGGGGCAAGGTGAGCTGGCACGCCCAGGTCAGTATCCCGTCACTATTACAACTCTATGCTTGTGGGCTGGGTCAGGGTTAGGGGTCAGTGTTGGGGTCAGTGTTGGATCAGGGTTAGGGATCAGTGTTGGGGTCAGTGTTGGGGTCAGTGTTGGGGTCAGTATTAGGGTCAGTGTTGGGATCAGCATTAGGGTCAGTGTTTGGGTCAGCATTGGGGTCAGTGTTGGGCTCAGTGTTGGGGTCAGCATTAGGGTCAGTGTTGGGGTCAGCAATAGGGTCAGTGTTGGGGTCAGCATTGGGGTCAGTGTTGGGTCAGTGGTGGGGTCAGTGTTGGGCTCAGTGTTGAGCTCAGTGTTGGGGTCAGCATTGGGGTCAGCGTTGGGGTCAGCGGTGGGGTCAATGTTGGGGTCAGTGTTGGCGTCAATGTTGGGGTCAGCTTTGGGGTCAGTGTTGGGGTCAATGTTGGGGTCAGCTTTGAGGTCAGTAATCTGTGCCTACTTACAGCTCCACAGTTGACTGAGGAATGAACTCTGGGACTTTGGTCAGCTGCTGGTTCGAACAATCCACCACGTTGGACTCACAGCGACACTTTAGTGGGCAGACTGTGTCTCCATTGCACTCACTCCCCAGGCGGTGATCTTCAGTCCCTGTTGAAGATAGTGAAGAGGCATGATGTACACCACACTCTACTTACTTCAACCTTTGTTGTATTTTCCCCCCCCACTGACTCCTCTCTGAGAGGCATTTACAGCTGTGAGGTTTAGTCTAAGGCTGTGTCTTTGTGGGCAAGTAGCTTTCAACCTTAGATAGTGTCACCCAATGTGAGCCAAGCTTTGCTGGACTCTATAACGAGGATTGCAAGCACTGACTGAACTTCCCTGTCCTCGTAGAGGGCCCTGAGGTCAATTGTAGCACCTCCGACACAGCCGAAACCCACCCGCCCAGCACAGATCGGGGATACGAGCTGTGTGCCTCTCAGTTACTGGTTGCAGTAACCAGGTCAGTTAACAGAATGCAACATAATAGGGGTCCTACCAGACCTGTAGTTGCTTCCGAACATTCATGTCCAGCGGCTGAGTTAAACTGGTGGGAAACATGATGTAGTGGGACATTCTCGAATCAGAGGGGAGGATAAGAGAGGGGAGAGGAAGGCAGGGGAGGGAGAGAAGGACAGAGGAAAATTGGGAACGCAGCAGAAGTGAAAACGGGCATAGTGAATATTTGGTTCGGGGCTGGCCGAGGAGCTCCCCGAGTTGCTGACCAATTGAAAATGTTGTGTGGACAGTATTTTGGTAGTGTTCGTTTTGGACACGGAAGAGGAAAGCTTGTCGAACTATTCCCAGAAAGTTAAACCAACTAGAGCTACGAAATCATCTTGATAGTCTGAAGCTGGACTGTTGCTAACCGTTAGTGTTCCAACACTAAGCCAATATCTCACTCTCCGGAAATCATTCATTGCTGCTGATCTCAATGGAGGATTCTGCCAGTTATTACACATTCATCCAGCAATGAATCGAGAGCTCAGCATAGCCTGGACTGCACACACATTGATTCATCGACAGTTTGCTGACACGGAGAATCAACTAAAGGAAAATTGGAGATCGGGATCAATACACAATCCAGGCAGTGAAGGAAATGACTCTCATCACACTGCAGGAGTAGGAGGAGCGGTGTAGGGGTTGGTACGTGAGTGCCCACATCTCAAGGTTGTCCTCATTGTCAATCCTCAACCACAGTTAGGGTGGCAGATGTGGCAAAGGGAAATTAATTCTAGGGAGCACGCAGAGGGCAAGCTTCAGATTTGGAAATGAGACAAGGAAGTTTTACTCTGTATCTAACCCTGTGCTGTACCTGTCCTGGGAGTGTTTGATGGGGACAGTGTAGAGGGACCTTTACTCTGTATCTAACCCCATGCCGTATCTGTCCTGGGAGAGTTTGATGGGGACAGTGTAGAGGGACCTTTACTCTGTATCTAACCCCGTGCTGTACCTGTCCTGGGAGAGTTTGATGGGGACAGTGTAGAGGGACCTTTACTCTGTATCTAACCCCGTGCTGTACCTGTCCTGGGAGTGTTTGATGGGGACAGTGTAGAGGGACCTTTACTCTGTATCTAACCCCGTGCTGTACCTGTCCTGGGAGTGTTTGATGGAGACAGTGTAGAGGGAGCTTTACTCTGTATCTAACCCCGTGCTGTACCTGTCCTGGGAGTGTTTGATGGGGACACTGTAGAGGGAGCTTTACTCTGTATCTAACCCCGTGCTGTACCTGTCCTGGGAGTGTTTGATGGGGTCAGTATAGAGGGAGCTTTACTCTGTATATATCCCCGTGCTGTACCTGTCCTGGGAGAGTTTGATGGGGACAGTGTAGAGGGAGCTTTACTCTGTATCTAACCCCGTGCTGTACCTGTCCTGGGAGTGTTTGATGGGGACACTGTAGAGGGAGCTTTACTCTGTATCTAACCCTGTGCTGTCCCTGTCCTGGGAGTGTTTGATGGGGACAGTGTAGAGGGAGCTTTGCTCTGTATCTAACCCTGTGCTGGACTTGTCCTGGGAGTGTTTGATGGGGACAGTGTAGAGGGAGCTTTACTCTGTATCTAACCCCGTGCTGTACCTGTCCTGGGAGTGTTTGGTGGGGACAGTGTAGAGGGAGCTTTACTCTGTATCTAACCCCGTGCTGTATCTGTCCTGGGAGTGTCTGATGGGGACAGTGTAGAGGGAGCTTTGCTCTGTATCTAACCCCGTGCTGTACCTGTCCTGGGAGTATTTGATGGGGACAGTGTAGAGGGAGCTTTACTCTGTATCTAACCCCGTGCTGTACCTGTCCTGGGAGTGTTTGATGGGGACAGTATAGAGGGAGCTTTACTCTGTATCTAACCCCGTGCTGTACCTGTCCTGGGAGTGTTTGATGGGGACAGTGTAGAGGGAGCTTTACTCTGTATCTAAACCCGTGCTGTATCTGTTGATACACAATCAATACGCTTGAGTCCACGTGGAGTCATAGCGATTCAGCTTTAATCAGATAGAACTGTGCTGTACCTGTACTGGGAGTGTTTGATGGGGACAGTGTAGAGGGAGCTTTACTCTGTATCTAACCCCGTGCTGTACCTGTCCTGGGAGTGTTTGATGGGGACAGTGTAGAGGGAGCTTTACTCTGTATCTAACCCCGTGCTGTACCTGTCCTGGGAGTGTTTGATGGGGGAATGTAGGGGGAGCTTTACTCTGTATCTAACCCCGTGCTGCATCTGTCCTGGGAGTGTCTGATGGGGACAGTGTAGAGGGAGCTTTACTCTGTATCTAACCCCGTGCTGGAGCTGTCCTGGGAGTGTTTGATGGGGACGGTGCAGAGGGAGCTTTACTCTGTATCTAACCCCGTGCTGTATCTGTCCTGGGAGTGTTTGATGGGGTCAGTGTAGAGGGAGCTTTACTCTGTATCTAACCCCGTGCTGTACCTGTCCTGGGAGTGTTTGATGGTGACTGTGTAGAGGGAGCTTTACTCTGTATCTAACCCCGTGCTGTACCTGTCGTGGGAGTGTTTGACGGGGACAATGTAGGGGGAGCTTTACTCTGTATCTAACCCCGTGCTGTACCTGTCCTGGGAGTGTTTGATGGGGACAGTATAGAGGGAGCTTTACTCTGTATCTAACCCCGTGCTGTACCTGTCCTGGGAGTGTTTGATGGGGACAGTGTAGAGGGAGCTTTACTCTGTATCTAAACCCGTGCTGTATCTGTTGATACACAATCAATACGCTTGAGTCCACGTGGAGTCATAGCGATTCAGCTTTAATCAGATAGAACTGTGCTGTACCTGTACTGGGAGTGTTTGATGGGGACAGTGTAGAGGGAGCTTTACTCTGTATCTAACCCCGTGCTGTACCTGTCCTGGGAGTGTTTGATGGGGACAGTGTAGAGGGAGCTTTACTCTGTATCTAACCCCGTGCTGTACCTGTCCTGGGAGTGTTTGATGGGGACAATGTAGGGGGAGCTTTACTCTGTATCTAACCCCGTGCTGTATCTGTCCTGGGAGTGTCTGATTGGGACGGTGCAGAGGGAGCTTTACTCTGTATCTAACCCCGTGCTGTATCTGTCCTGGGAGTGTTTGATGGGGTCAGTGTAGAGGGAGCTTCACTCTGTATCTAACCCCGTGCTGTACCTGTCCAGGGAGTGTTTGATGGGGACAGTGTAGAGGGAGTTTTACTCTGTATCTAACCCCGTGCTGTACCCGTCCTGGGAGTATTTGATGGGGACTGTGTAGAGGGAGCTTTACTCTGTATCTAACCCCGTGCTGTAGCTGTCCTGGGAGTGTTTGATGGGGACAGTGTAGAGGGAGCTTTACTCTGTATCTAACCCCGTGCTGTACCTGTCCTGGGAGTGTTTGATGGGGACAGTGTAGAGGGAGCTTTACTCTGTATCTAACCCCGTGCTGTAGCTGTCCTGGGAGTGTTTGATGGGGACAGTGTAGAGGGAGCTTTACTCTGTATCTAACCCCGTGCTGTACCTGTCCTGGGAGTGTTTGATGGGGACAGTGTGGAGGGAGCTTTACTCTGTATCTAACCCCGTGCTGTAGCTGTCCTGGGAGTGTTTGATGGGGACAGTGTAGAGGGAGCTTTACTCTGTATCTAACCCCGTGCTGTAGCTGTCCTGGGAGTGTTTGATGGGGACAGTGTAGAGGGAGGTTTACTCTGTATCTAACCCCGTGCTGTACCTGTCCTGGGAGTGTTTGATGGGGACAGTGTAGAGGGAGCTTTACTCTGTATCTAACCCCGTGCTGTACCTGTCCTGGGAGTGTTTGATGGGGACAGTGTAGGGGGAGCTTTACTCTGTATCTATCCCCGTGCTGTACCTGTCCTGGGAGTGTTTGATGGGGACAGTGTAGGGGGAGCTTTACTCTGTATCTAACCCCGTGCTGTACCTGTCCTGGGAGTGTTTGATGCGGACAGTGTAGGGGGAGCTTTACTCTCTATCTAACCCCGTGCTGTACCTGTCCTGGGAGTGTTTGATGGGGACAGTGTAGGGGGAGCTTTACTCTGTATCTAACCCCGTGCTGTACCTGTCCTGGGAGTGTTTGATGGGGACAGTGTAGGGGGAGCTTTACTCTGTATCTAACCCCGTGCTGTACCTGTCCTGGGAGTGTTTGATGGGGACAGTGTAGGGGGAGCTTTACTCTGTATCTATCCCCGTGCTGTACCTGTCCTGGGAGTGTTTGATGGGGACAGTGTAGGGGGATCTTTACTCTGTATCTAACCCCGTGCTGTACCTGTCCTGGGAGTGTTTGATGGGGACAGTGTAGGGGGAGCTGTACTCTGTATCTAACCCCGTGCTGTACCTGTCCTGGGAGTGTTTGATGGGGACAGTGTAGGGGGAGCTTTACTCTGTATCTAACCCCGTGCTGTACCTGTCCTGGGAGTGTTTGATGGGGACAGTGTAGGGGGAGCTTTACTCTGTATCTAACCCCGTGCTGTACCTGTCCTGGGAGTGTTTGATGGGGACAGTGTAGGGGGAGCTTTACTCTGTATCTAACCCCGTGCTGTACCTGTCCTGGGAGTGTTTGATGGGGACAGTGTAGGGGGAGCTTTACTCTGTATCTAACCCTGTGCTGTATCTGTCCTGGGAGTGTTTGATGGGGACAGTGTAGGGGGAGCTTTACTCTGTATCTAACCGCGTGCTGTACCTGTCCTGGGAGTGTTTGATGGGGACAGTGTGGAGGGAGCTTTACTCTGTATCTAACCCCGTGCTGTACCTGTCCTGGGAGTGTTTGATGGGGACAGTGTAGAGGGAGCTTTACTCTGTATCTAACCCCGTGCTGTACCTGTCCTGGGAGTGTTTGATGGGGACAATGTAGGGGGAGCTTTACTCTGTATCTAACCCCGTGCTGTATCTGTCCTGGGAGTGTCTGATGGGGACGGTGCAGAGGGAGCTTTACTCTGTATCTAACCCCGTGCTGTATCTGTCCTGGGAGTGTTTGATGGGGTCAGTGTAGAGGGAGCTTCACTCTGTATCTAACCCCGTGCTGTACCTGTCCAGGGAGTGTTTGATGGGGACAGTGTAGAGGGAGCTTTACTCTGTATCTAACCCCGTGCTGTAGCTGTCCTGGGAGTGTTTGATGGGGACAGTGTAGAGGGAGCTTTACTCTGTATCTAACCCCGTGCTGTACCTGTCCTGGGAGTGTTTGATGGGGACAGTGTAGAGGGAGCTTTACTCTGTATCTAACCCCGTGCTGTAGCTGTCCTGGGAGTGTTTGATGGGGACAGTGTAGAGGGAGCTTTACTCTGTATCTAACCCCGTGCTGTACCTGTCCTGGGAGTGTTTGATGGGGACAGTGTGGAGGGAGCTTTACTCTGTATCTAACCCCGTGCTGTAGCTGTCCTGGGAGTGTTTGATGGGGACAGTGTAGAGGGAGCTTTACTCTGTATCTAACCCCGTGCTGTAGCTGTCCTGGGAGTGTTTGATGGGGACAGTGTAGAGGGAGGTTTACTCTGTATCTAACCCCGTGCTGTACCTGTCCTGGGAGTGTTTGATGGGGACAGTGTAGAGGGAGCTTTACTCTGTATCTAACCCCGTGCTGTACCTGTCCTGGGAGTGTTTGATGGGGACAGTGTAGGGGGAGCTTTACTCTGTATCTATCCCCGTGCTGTACCTGTCCTGGGAGTGTTTGATGGGGACAGTGTAGGGGAGCTTTACTCTGTATCTAACCCCGTGCTGTACCTGTCCTGGGAGTGTTTGATGCGGACAGTGTAGGGGGAGCTTTACTCTGTATCTAACCCCGTGCTGTACCTGTCCTGGGAGTGTTTGATGGGGACAGTGTAGGGGGAGCTTTACTCTGTATCTAACCCCGTGCTGTACCTGTCCTGGGAGTGTTTGATGGGGACAGTGTAGGGGGAGCTTTACTCTGTATCTAACCCCGTGCTGTACCTGTCCTGGGAGTGTTTGATGGGGACAGTGTAGGGGGAGCTTTACTCTGTATCTATCCCCGTGCTGTACCTGTCCTGGGAGTGTTTGATGGGGACAGTGTAGGGGGATCTTTACTCTGTATCTAACCCCGTGCTGTACCTGTCCTGGGAGTGTTTGATGGGGACAGTGTAGGGGGAGCTTTACTCTGTATCTAACCCCGTGCTGTACCTGTCCTGGGAGTGTTTGATGGGGACAGTGTAGGGGGAGCTTTACTCTGTATCTAACCCCGTGCTGTACCTGTCCTGGGAGTGTTTGATGGGGACAGTGTAGGGGGAGCTTTACTCTGTATCTAACCCCGTGCTGTACCTGTCCTGGGAGTGTTTGATGGGGACAGTGTAGGGGGAGCTTTACTCTGTATCTAACCCTGTGCTGTACCTGTCCTGGGAGTGTTTGATGGGGACAGTGTAGGGGGAGCTTTACTCTGTATCTAACCCTGTGCTGTATCTGTCCTGGGAGTGTTTGATGGGGACAGTGTATGGGGAGCTTTACTCTGTATCTAACCGCGTGCTGTACCTGTCCTGGGAGTGTTTGATGGGGACAGTGTGGAGGGAGCTTTACTCTGTATCTAACCCCGTGCTGTCCCTGTCCTGGGAGTGTTTGATGGGGACAGTGTGGAGGGAGCTTTACTCTGTATCTAACCCCGTGCTGTACCTGTCCTGGGAGTGTTTGATGGGGACAGTGTGGAGGGAGCTTTACTCTGTATCTAACCCTGTGCTGTACCTGTCCTGGGAGTGTTTGATGGGGACAGTGTAGAGGGAGCTTTACTCTGTATCTAACCCCGTGCTGTACCTGTCCTGGAGTGTTTGGTGGGGACAGTGTAGAGGGAGCTTTACTCTGTATCTAACCCCGTGCTGTACCTGTCCTGGGAGAGTTTGATGGGGACAGTGTAGGGGGAACCCTGTATCTAACCCTTGATGTTGAGGAACAGATTTACTGACTATTATAAATGGATTTTGTATTGTCTGTCCTCTCTGGTTGTGTGGATGCTCGGGCAGCATCGCTACTCCAAATACACTCTCCAAATTTGTCACAGTAAAACCGAAAACAACAAGAGTTGGGATGATGGTAATAGCAGGGATCACAGCTAAAGCAGCTCTTATCCTCACCCCATGTAGATATCAGTTGTTTTGGTGTCTCAGGCCAATATCTATCCCTCAACCAACATCAATAAAACAAATGCTATTTGTGCGATCTTGCTGCGAGCCGATTGGCTGCCATATTTACCTCAGTACAAAAGTGACTGAATTTGGAAAGTACTTCAAGGGGTGTAAAGTGTAAAGCATTCTGGGGTGTCCTGAGGTCACAAAATGCGGGATATAAATGCTGCTGGTGGTGGAAATGGAGCCCCCATCTGTCACAAGAAACAACCCCCCTCACCCACCAATCGCATTGGATAGAGAGGAACTCAGAATAATGTCACCCGCAATCACAGCCTTAAGACTTAGCTGAATGAAAGCCGAGTTGACAAACCCCACACTGCAGATCAGTTCAATGCGTGGCACCGTTACGCTCAGTCTGAGCATCTCTTACCTGGGATGAAATACTGTTCTTTTGCTGTGTGGGAAAAAAGATGGAAAACTGTTAGGCATTGACAATGCGTGCGCGAGCTCTCAATTAGCCCCCGCTGTACATGGACAGGGCTACAAGCTGAAGCAACACATCACAGGGGCCTCTGAAGTAGAAACTGGGTCTCTGCTTTTTTTCTGTGACGCAGGAAGGAAGGTGGAAGGGTGGGTTATAGATCACAGAATTAACAGTGCAGAAGGAGGCCGTTCGACCCATCGAGTCTGCACCGGCCCTTGGAAAGAGCACCCCACAACTCCACCCTATCCCCAGCAACCCCACCCAACTCTTTTGGACACTAAGGGCAATTTATCATGGCCAATCCACCTAACCTGCACATCTTTGGACTGTGGGAGGAAACCGGAGCACCCGGAGGAAACCCACGCAGACACGGGGAGGATGTGCAGAGTCCGCACAGACAGTGACCCAAGCCGGAATCGAACCTGGGACCCTGGAGCTGTGAAGCAATTGTGCTAACCACTGTACCCCCCTGGTGGCATCAGAGGAAATAATTTCTCTCTATCGACCTAATCGAATCCTTTAATCATCTTGAACGCCTCAATTAGATCGCCTTCTAATCTTCTGTGCTCGAGGGGTTGCAAGCTTAATCTACAAGGCCGCTCCTCAGAAGCGAACCCTTGTTAGGCCTAGTATTGATCCAGTGAATCTGCACTGTGACCCCTGCAAGATCAACATATCCCCCGCTGACAGCAGCGGGACGCACTGTCAGCAATGCTGGGCCACCTCCTCCGCCGCTAGACGTGCCTTGGGGGAGGGGCACATGGAAAGTCCCGCCTGATTGCACGGCATATTTCCCATGGCGCAAATCTCCCGGAGCAACATGTGGGAAAGAAACATTCCTGTGAAGTAAATGTGGGAGTTGGTGGTAAGCGTGGCATTTATTACCCATCCCAAGTTGTCCAGAGAAGCTTGGGCCCTTCTGAAAGAAGCATTCACTGGCGATGGTCAACTCGCTGTATCAGCTCAGAGAATTAACAGTTATCCAAGTTGGACATGGGGACGGGAGTGACATGTAGACCCAGACTGGGTACAGACAGCAGCTCGCTTCCCTTGAAGGGATATCCGTGAGTCAGTTCGCAGGTTGATACTCCGATGGCTTTCTGGTCATTTTTACTGATCCCATTACCCAGAAACCCTCAAAATACCCGAGGTGAAATTAGTTTATTAAAACAGTAATTCTGTAAATCCCCACGCATGCCACTCCATCCCACTCCCCATGCCATCCCTTCTCATCATGCCCTCTGCACCATCCATTCTACACCACGGCCCACCTCTCCCACTGCCCACCACCCCCGTGGCCCACCTCTCCCATGGCCCACCTCTCCCATGGCCCACCCACCCCCGTGGCCCACCTCTCCAATGCCCACCTCTCCCCCTCTCCTCTTCCATGGAGGCTGCCTCCCAGCCCCACTGTCGCTGGATCAAAACCCTGGAACTCCCTCCCTCCCTGACAGCACTGTGGGTGTACCTACACTACACGGACTGCAGCAGCTCAAGAAGGCACCTCACCGCCACCTTCTCAAGGGCGATTAGGAATGAGCTGGTCTAGCCAGCTCAGCGCAACATCCTGTTAAAAATTAACTTTTAAAGGGGCAGCAGGGTGGCGCAGTGGGTTAGCCCTGCTGCCTCACGGCGCTAAGGTCCCAGGTTCAATCCCAGCCCTGGGTCACTGTCCGTGTGGCGTTTGCACATTCTCCCCGTGTTTGCGTGGGTTTCAACCCCACAACCCAAAGGGTAGGTGGATTGGCCACGCTAAATTGCCCCTTAATTGAAAAAAATGATTTGACGACTCTAAATTAATTTTTTTTTCAATGACATTTTTAAAACCCGTCAGTAACTGATACCATACCCGAGCACCGAAACTTCTTGCTTTTGATCTGCCCGATCCTCTTGTTTGCCAAGCGCCGCGGACTGGCACAGCGAGCCCCGCTGGTCTCAATCGGATTGGTGCGAAGGTAGTCGGCAAGCCACTTGAGGTGGCAGTCACAGATGAATGGGTTTTGAGCTAAATGCCTTGGGTGGGGGGTTAGAGAAGCAAGACAAAGATGAGAATACATGGAATTTACAGCCCAAAAACAGGCCATTCGGCCCGGCTGCTGCTTCTGGTCCACATTTGCCTCCTCCCACCCTAACTCGTCTCACTGTATCAGCATATCCTTCGATTCCTCGCTCCCTCATATGTTGATGCAGTTTTCTCTTAAATATCCCATTTGCCTGAGCCACTCACTGTGGGCGTGAGTTCCACATTCTCCCCATTCTCTGGGTAAAGACGTTTCTCCTGAATTCCCGATTGGATTTAATGGCGACCATCTTGTATTGGTGGCTCCTTGTTTTCCACACAAGGAGGAACTTTGGGCAGAATTTTACCCGCCTTGAGGAAGGAGTGAATTTGGAAAGGTGCATGCTGGGTTATCAACGTTCGGGATGTGGAGGAGCTCAGCTGTAGTCGCTGGAGGGGTGGCCGTCAGCCCAAATGGCGGCTTGACCATTGAGCTCTATAATAGTGCGGACCGATGTCTCCACTGGCCACGGACAAACACCTTCTCCCATCCTCCACGCACACTAATGGCGGCCGCTCCGTGCCCATTTGAGCATCATTCTGGGCTTCTGCAATGCTCCCAATGTGATGCTGGACTGGAGTGGCCCAGAATGCCCTGTGGTCCCACCCCAGGAACCCACCCAGGTTGTCGGATTTGAGGCAGCCTCTTAATTGGCCGCCTTCTGTAAGTTCCCCCCAATTGGTGCACCTCTGACCCAAAGGGTGATGAACCCGGACAGGTCCTGATACCTGGGAGTTTTCAGAGATGTCGCCCATTTTCTCAACTTTTTATCTTTTCTAATTGTGAGGACTTGCCATGAAATAGATAATGTGCTGTAAGTTAATCAGCCATTGTCCACAAAGGCCCATAGGCATCTTCCTTTCGAGAGAAAACATTGGCTTCATATAAACAGAGGGGCACCAAACACAGGTGGGGCCAGGCAGGGGTAGGAGTGGGGCCAGGCAGGGGTAGGATTGGGGCCAGGCAGAGAGACAGGAGTGGGGCCAGGCAGGGAGGCAGGAGTGGGGCCAGGCAGGGAGGCAGGAGTGGGGCCAGGCAGGGAGGCAGGAGTGGGGACAGGCAGGGAGGCAGGAGTGGGGCCAGGCAGGGAGGCAGGAGTGGGGCTAGGCAGGGGTAGGAGTGGGGCCAGGCAGGGAGGCAGGTGTAGGGCCAGGCAGAGAGACAGGAGTGGGGGCCAGGCAGGGGTAGGAGTGTGGGCAGGCAGGGATGGGGGCCAGGCAGGGAGGCAGGAGTGGTGCGAAGCAGGGAGGCAGGAGTGGGGCCAGGCAGGGAGGCAGGTGTGGGGCCAGGCAGGGGTAGGAGTGGGGTCAGGCAGGGGTAGGAGTGGGGCCAGGCAGGGGTAGGTGTGGGGCCAGGCAGGGAGACAGGAGTGGGGCCAGGCAGGGAGGCAGGAGTGGGGCGAGGCAGGGAGACAGGAGTGGGGCAGGCAGGGAGGCAGGAATGGGGCAGGCAGGGGTAGGAGTGGGGCCAGGCAGGGGTAGGAGTCTGGCCAGGCAGGGGTAGGAGTAGGGCTAGGCAGGGGTAGGAGTGGGGCCAGGCAGAAAGACAGGAGTGGGGCCACGCAGGGAGGCAGGAGTGGGGCCAGGCAGGGAGACAGGAATGGGGCCAGGCAGGGAGACAGGAGTGGGGCCAGGCAGGGAGACAGGAGTGGGGCCAGGCAGGGAGGCAGGAGTGGGGCCAGGCAGGGAGGTAGGAGTGGGGCCAGGCAGGGAGGTAGGAGTGAGGCCAGGTAGGGAGGCAGGAGTGGGGCCAGGCAGTGAGACAGTTGTGGGGCCAGGCAGGGAGACAGGAGTGGGGCCAGGCAGAAAGACAGGAGTGGGGCCAGGCAGGGAGGTAGGAGTGGGGCCAGGCAGGGAGACAGGAGTGGGGCCAGGCAGAAAGACAGGAGTGGGGCCAGGCAGGGAGGCAGTTGTGGGGCCAGGCAGTGAGACAGTTGTGGGGCCAGGCAGGGAGACAGGAGTGGGGCCAGGCAGGGAGGCAGGAGTGGGGCCAGGCAGGGAGGTAGGAGTGGGGCCAGGCAGGGAGGTAGGAGTGGGGCCAGGTAGGGAGGCAGGAGTGGGGCCAGGCAGTGAGACAGTTGTGGGGCCAGGCAGGGAGACAGGAGTGGGGCCAGGCAGAAAGACAGGAGTGGGGCCAGGTAGGGAGACAGGAGTGGGGCCAGGCAGGGAGGTAGGAGTGGGGCCAGGCAGGGAGATAGGAGTAGGGCTAGGCAGGGGTAGGAGTGGGGCCAGGCAGGGAGGCAGGAGTGGGGCCAGGCAGAAAGACAGGAGTGGGGCCAGGCAGGGAGGCAGGAGTGGGGCCAGGCAGGGAGGTAGGAGTGGGGCCAGGCAGGGGTAGGAGTGGGGCCAGGCAGGGAGGCAGGAGTGGGGCCAGGCAGGGGTAGGATTGGGGCCAGGCAGAGAGACAGGAGTGGGGCCAGGCAGGGAGACAGTTGTGGGGCCAGGCAGGGAGGCAGGAGTGGGGCCAGGCAGGGAGGCAGGAGTGGGGCCAGGCAGGGAGGCAGGAGTGGGGCCAGGCAGAGAGACAGGAGTAGGGCTAGGCAGGGGTAGGAGTGGGGCCAGGCAGGGAGGCGGGAGTGGGGCCAGGCAGAGAGACAGGAGTGGGGGCCAGGCATGGGTAGGAGTGGGGGCAGGCAGGGATGGGGGCCAGGCAGGGAGGCAGGAGTGGTGCGAGGCAGGGAGACATGAGTGGGGCCAGGCAGGGAGGCAGGTGTGGGGCCAGGCAGTGGTAGGAGTGGGGCCAGGCAGTGAGGCAGGAGTGGGGCCAGGCAGGGAGGCAGGAGTGGGGCCAGGCAGGGAGGTAGTAGTGGGGCCAGGCAGGGGTGGGGGCCAGGCAGGGGGTCAGGAATGGGGAGAATCAGGGCGGCAGGAGTGGGGCCAGGCGGGGGTGGGGGCCAGGCAGGAGTGGGGGCCAGGCAGGGAGGCAGGGCTCCATGAACAACCACAGCCAGTACAGGAATTGAACCCACACTGCTGGTGTGATTCTGTATCGTACTGTGGCCATCTTCAACTGAGGTAACCAACCCCTCACAAGCAGACTATACACGTCAAGAAACTGCTCCCCTCGCCGGGCCCCCCACAATCTAAGAGAAGTGAAGTGATTTTCCTCTACATACAGGGTCTGGATGGCTCGGAGTGAGGTGAAGGTCCCTTTGGCCAGTGTCTGGATCTTGTTGTCGTAAAGCGAGAGGAGGCTGAGATTTTGAAGATCCTGAAAGGCATCAGCTCGAATGCAGTTGATTTTATTCGCGTTCAGAAGCCTGAGGAGAAATGGAGGTAACATTATCAAACTGGTTTGGGCGGACAAAATGTTTCCTTGTCTCTACATATAACACAGAGGAGGCCCTTCAGCCCTCTGTACCTGTGCTAGCTCTTTGAAAGATCTATCCAATTTGAATCACAGAATTTACAGGGCCGAAAGAGCACCCGAGCTAAGCCCACACATCCCCCCTATCCCCATAACCCAGTAACCCCACCTAACCTTTTTTTTTTTGGACACTAAGGGCAATTTATCATGGCCAATCCACCTAACCTGCACGTTTTTGGACTGTGGGAGGAAACCGGAGCACCCGGAGGAAACCCACGCAGACACGGGGAGGATGTGCAGACTCCGCACAGACAGTGACCCAAGCCGGGAATCGAACCTGGGACCCTGGAGCTGTGAAGCAACAGTGCTAACCACTGTGCCACCGTGCCGCCCTCTGTTCCTGCACCCTCTTTAAAATGGTACCTGTTTCTGACGTTTCCCCAGCCCAAAGACAGGAGGAGGCAAATCCCAACAACCACAGGCAGAGGCCTGAATCTTTCACTCCCGTTTACTTTGGGTGGGTTCGGCATTTGACGTTGGCGTAAACACGTGACGTGATTCTTCCCCCCCCCCCCCCCCCCCCCGCCACCCCATTACCGAAGGGGCATGCCATCGATGACAGGAATATCACTATCATAAATTACACGATAGCACAGTGATTAGCCTCACGCGCCGAGGTCCCAGGTTCGATCCCGGCTCTGGGTCACTGTCCGTGTGGAGTTTGCACATTCTCCCCGTATTTGCGTAGGTTTCGCCCCCACAACCCAAAGATGTGCAGGGTAGGTGGATTGGCCACGCTAAATTGCCCCTTAATTGGGAAAAATTAATTGGGCACACTAAATTTATTTTTAAAAGTTACACCAGGTCCCTATGACACAATCAACCCCCAACCCCCCCCCATCAAAAAATCCATCCTGACGGCAGAATGACGTGAATCACGACTGTTCGTCAACAGTGTGTACCTGGCGAGCAGGCCTCCTGGGGAGGTTGAGGGGAGCGCAGTGATCGGCGGGCGGGGAGGAGAGGGTCGTGCCCGGGTACTGCCCTGGCACTGTCCAGGCGCTGCCTGAAGAGGGGGTAAGGGCCGTGCGGGAAGGTTCCATTGGTGGCTTCAAAGCCACTTTCCCCCACCCATTAGTATTTTCCAGGGTGTCAGCAAAAAGGGGCAACGCTGAAGCTTTGGAAACTTGGGGCTTCCCTCCTCGTCCTCTGAGTCTGCAGGGAGAATAAGGAGGAGCTCATACCTTCGCGATTCCTCTCCATCTGTCCACCCACTGACAAGATTCTGCCTGTTTACCCTCAACACGTACCTCAACCCCCACCCCCCCCCCCCCGGCCCCCAAAAGGATTCTCTTCCTGAAATGGTGCCAATTTTTGGAGTCCCTGCTTGAAGAGGCCAAACACTCACAAGAGTTGTAGAGCGTAGAGTCCGTCAAACACTCCTTTCGGAAGCTCGTTGATTTTGTTTCCGTACAGGACCCTGGAATTAGAGCAGACAAAGGAATTTTAAAGGCAGGAACACAATCATTGGAGGGCTGTGGGGATTTTCCCAGGGCACCACCTTTCCCCGTTGCCACCAGCGCACGGTGTGGCTGCATTGCGATGGACCTGCATTCGTGGCCCTATGGAAGATGACCTCCCAGTCGGCATTGTGTAGCGATTACCAGCTGTGCCGATGCCAGTGTGACTTGAATGACAGGTCAAGTGACATGAAATGCCCTTCCCATTTTAAATCTGATGCCCCTCGTCAGGCAAATACTCACAGGGAATTTAGTGATCGGAGTCCCTGGAACGCATCAGGTGCAATCTCAGCAATCTGGTTGTTACTGAGATCTCTGAAAGAGAAGAGAAAGGCTTTAGAATTATGTTTCTTTTAATTATACTCATAACATAATTGAATATATTGTGGATATTTCTGGCAAGGTCAGAATGTCCCTATGGAAGGTGGGGGTGAGCTGCCTTCATAAACCGCAGCAGTCCATGTGGTGTAGGTACACCCACAGTGCTGTTAGGGAGAGTATTCCAGGATTTTGACCCAGCGACAGTGAGGGAACGGTGATATATTCCCAAGTCAGGATGTTGAGTGGCTTGAAGGGGAACTTCCAGCTAATGGTGTTCCCAGGTATCTGCTGCCCTGGTCCTTCTAGATGGTAGAGAATGTGAATTTGGAAGGTGCTATCGAAGGAGCCTGGGTGAGTTGCTGCAGTGCACCCTGTCGATGGCACACACGGCTGCCACTGTGTGTTGCTGGTGGAGGGATTGAATGTTTAAGGTGGTGCCAATCAAGCGGGCTGCTTTGCCTTGGATGGTGTTGAGCTACGTGGGTATTGTTGGACCTGTACTCATCCAGGCAAGTGGATCTATGCTTAATTAGACAGAACTAAGATAGCCACTATGTGGCTCTTTTGCTAAATACAGTCCTTTCGTGAGACTGTGGTTCACTGATTTGGAAGGCACCTTGATCTGTGATGGAACAAATCTGATTCTGGGGCTGCAGTGGTTCAAGAAAGCAGCTCACCACCATCTTATCAAGGGCAATTAGAGATGGGCAATTAATACTGATCTAGCCAGCAAACACGCACGTTCCAGAATTGAATATATACTAACACTAATGCAGTTGACTCTAAACAGAAGCCAGGCTGTTCGGCAAATCATTTCCACACATTTTGTAACTTTTCCAAACCGTTGCGGATTATTCTGGTTACTCACTGCATTGAACAGGTCGGGGCACTGATTTCTTGAAAAGAAAAGTTAAAGAGTCGCCCACTAAATGCAATAGGGAACCTGGGAGAAACGTCTTTACCCCGTGAGTGTTGAGAATGTGGATCTCACGACCACACAGAGCGGTTGGGGCATCGCTGGCTGGACGGCATTTATTGCCCATCCCTAATTGCCCTTGAACTGTGGGAATGTAAGAGTCAATCACCTTGCTGTGGGCCTGGAGTCACAAGTAGGCCAGACCGGGTAAGGGAGGCAGGTTTCCTCCCTTAAAGGACACTGCTGGGTTTTTAATGACTGTTGACAAGTCATCATTAGACTTTTAATTCCAGGTTTTTATTGAATTCATATTTCACCATCTGCAGTGGGGGGATTTGAACCTGGGTCCCCAGAGCATTACTCTGGGTCTCTGGGTCCAGTGACAAAACAACTACGCCACCACGTAAGACGACAGAACAAATGAACACATGGTGCAATAGGGAGGCATTCGATTTCTGAGGCAGTGGGACCAATTCTAGGGCCTGTACACCTTGGCAGGTCCAGGCCCAATATCCTCACAGAGATTTCTAGAGCGGTCAGAGAGGGTTTAAGTGAGTTTGACGAGGCCTGGGAACCTGCGAGGCAATTCAGATAGGAGCGAAGCAAAGTGGTTAATGGTAGGAAGGAAAATAATAAGCCAAATTGGACGACAGCGGAAACAAATCGCATCAAAATACAGAAAATTGGTAAAAAGGTATAAATAATGGCACAGTGGTTAGCACTGTTGCTTCACAGCTCCTGGGTTCCAGGTTCGATTCCCGGCTTGGGTCACTGTCTGTGCGGAGTCTGCACGTTCTCCCCGTGTCTGCGTGGGTTTCCTCCGGGTGCTCCGGTTTCCTCCCACAAGTCCCGAAATACGTGCTGCTAGGTGGATTGGACATTCTGAATGCTTCCTCTGTGTACCCGAACAGGTGCCGGAATGTGGCGACTAGGGGCTTTTCACAGTAACTTAATTGCAGTGTTCATGTAAGCCTACTTGCGACAATAATAAAGATTATTATTTGCAACAAGGTAGATGAATTGATGGCATGGAATAGAGGTAAATGGGAATGGTCTAATTGCTATTACAGAGAAATGGCTGTAGGATGACCAAGACTGGAAACTGCATATTCAAGGATAGTTTAGGAAGGATAGGTAAAAAGAGGAGGTGGGGTAGCACTGTAAACAAAGGATGAGCTCAGTTCATTGGTGAAAGAGGATCTTAGATCGAAGGATCAAGATATAGAATCAATTTGAGTAGTGCTAAGAATCAGCAAGAGTTTAGAGGTACATGTAATGGGGCGGTACAGACAGCATGGGGACCTTCAATTTATATGACTGGGTAAACAGAATTAGCATTAGTACTATGGAAGATGAATTCCTGTAATGTCTACCAGGTGGTTTTCTAGAGCAATATGGTGAGGAACCAACTAGGGAACAGGTTATTTTAGATCTAGTGTTATGCAATGAAAGAGGACGAATTAATAATCTCATTCCTTTAGAGAAGAGTGACCATAGTACGATAGAATTTTACATACAGTTTTAAAGTGATGTCGTTCGATCTGAAAATAGGGTTTTAAATCTAAATAGAACAAAACAAAGAACAAAGAAATGTACAGCACAGGAACAGGCCCTTCGGCCCTCCAAGCCCGTGCCGACCATGCTGCCCGACTAAACTACAATCTTCTACACTTCCTGGGTCCGTATCCCTCTATTCCCTTCCTATTCATGTATTTGTCAAGATGCCCCTTAAATGTCCCTATCGTCCCTGCTTCCACCACCTCCTCCGGTAGCGAGTTCCAGGCACCCACTACCCTCTGCGTAAAAAACTTGCCTCGTACATCTACTCTCAACCTTGCCCCTATGCCCCCTAATAATTGACCCCTCTACCCCGGGGAAAAGCCTCTGACTATCCACTTTGTCTATGCCCCTCATAATTTTGTAGCCCTCTATCAGGTCGCCCTCAACCTCCTTAGTTCCAGTGAGAACAAACCAAGTTTATTTAACTGCTCCTCATAGCTAATGCCCTCCATACCAGGCAACATTCTGGTAAATCTCTTCTGCACCCTCTCTAAAGCCTCCACATCCTTCTGGTAGTGTGGCCACCAGAATTGAACACTATACTCCAAGTGTGGCCTACCTAAGGAAAGGCCAACTGTCTGAGGAGCAAATTGGTTAAGGTAGATTGGGAAACTACATGAAAAAGTATAATGGTAGATTTGGATTTTGTTTGGACAGGCAATGTCTAACATTTGAAGAATCAATACGCGATTTACAACAAATATACATACATAGAATATGCAAGTAAACTGTCAAGAAACATGAAAACAGACTGAAACCCTCTGTAGGCATGTAAAAAGCAAACAATTAGCAATGGCAGCTGTGGACCCATTACAACAAGAGACGGGAGAATTTACAATGAGGAATAAGAAAATGGCAGAGGGACTTTGTGTCAGTCTTCACAGAGGAGGATACAAAAAACCTTCCAGAAATACTCAGGGACCAAGGGACTAGTAGGAATGAGGAACGGAAAGAGATTAATATTGGTGAAAAAGTAGCACTGGAAAAATTCATGGGATTGAAAGTTGATACCCCCCCCCCCCCCCCCCCCCCCCAACCAGGATCTAATTATCGACATTTCAGAGTGTTGAAAGAGGTGGTTGTCGAGGCAATGGATGTGTCGGTGATCATCATCCAAAATTCGAAAAATTCTAGACCTGTTTTCTGTCGATTGGAGGGTGGTAAATGTAACCCCACTATTTAAGGAAGGAGTCATAGCCATAGAGTCTTAGAGCTTTGCAGTTCAGCAAGAGGCCCTTTGTGTCTGTGTTGGCCATTAATCACCTATCAATTCTAATCCCATTTTCCAGCACTTGATCCGTAGCCCTGTGCGCTGTGATGTTTCAAGTGTTCGTCTAAATGCTTCTTAAATGTTGTGAGGGTTCCCGCCTCCACCACCCTTTCAGGCAGCGAGTTCCCCCCCGCTCCGGGTGAAAAAGCTTTTTCTCACACCCCCTCTAAATCTCCTGCCCCCAGCGTGGTGGCGCAGTGGTTAGCACTGCTGCCTATAGCGCTGAGGACCCAAATTCGATCCCCGGGTCACTGCCTGTGTGGAGTTTGCACATTCTCCCCGTGTCTGCGTGGGTTTCGCCCCCACAACCCAAAGATGTGCAGGCTAGGTGGATTGGCCACGCCAAATTGCCCCTTAATTGGACAAAAAGAATTGGGTACTCTCAATTTATATATTTTTTTAAATCTCCTGCCCCCAACCTTAAATTGATGTCCCATTTATTGACCCGTCTACTCTGCGGTTTCTCCTATCCAACCTATCTATATCCCCCATAATTTTGTACACCTCGATCAGGTTTCCCCTCAGCCTTCTCTGCTCCAAGGAAAACAACCCCAGCCTATCCAGCCTCCCTTCCTCGCTGAAACGCTCCAGCCCAGGCAGCACCCTGGGGAATCTCCTCTGCACCCTCTCCACTGCAATCACGTCCTTCCTGTAGTGCGGAGACCAGAACTGCACACAGCACTCTAGCTGTGTCCTAATGAGCTCTTCTATTCTATACCTCGGTTAATAAAGGCAAGTATCCCTTATGCCTTCTTAACCACCTCATCTATGTGTCGTGCTGCCTCAGGAATCTATGAACATACAGCCCAAGGTCCCTCTGGTCTTCTGCACCTACTAGCCATGACCTGATTGAATGGCGGAGCAGGCTCGAGGGGCCGAATGGCCTACTCCTGTTCCTATTTCCTATGAATAGCATCGATGCATTAATAAGGGAAGTAGAATAAACACACGAGGGAGAAAAGAATAGAAGGATATGCAGGTGGGCTGAGGTGAAGTAGAATGATTGAATAATTTTTAAAATCGCAGATCGGATTTTGGGTTGAATTTGTTGCTCATTGTTTAAATTGGGCCCAGGCTCTTGGGGGAGTAGAGGGGAGGGAAGGGAGTCGAGGTGTGAAAGACTTTCCTTCTGCTGTCTTTAATCTAACAGATGGTAAAGCGAGGAGAGGGAGTCAGCACCAGAAAGTAATCAGTGGCGACCGTCAGTTAATTTTACACGGGGTATTAAATATTCATGCGGGTGTTTAGACTCGCTTGAGTAAGGAACTGTCTCTGCAGGTTGTTTTGTTCTTTTATTGTCATTTAGCCGATAATATTATACACAGATACTATGCAAAGCTCTGCTTAAACCACATCTGGAGAACTATACACAGTTCTGGTCACCCCAGCCTCGGATAGAGATACTGGTCTCGGAAGCAGGCGCAAACCAGATTCTCCAGAAATATTACCAGAGGTGAGATTATGGGAGATGAAATAAACGTGGATTGTATTCTCGGGAATATAGATGGTTAAGGTTTGATTCTGGGTGAAGACTTGGAGATAGTGGGCTGGCATTCTTCGATTCTGAGACTAAGCCGCTGATGCCGGCGTGGGAACGGTGGCGTTTTACGATCGCAAAGGTGGCGCAAAGCGGCCACCGATCCTCTGTCTGGTGGTGGGGGCTAGCAGGCACACAGTGTGGCCCCCCCCACCCCCACACCCCTGGGGCTAGCTGCGGAAACGGCCAGAGAATTGCCGGGTCTGTGGCCGTGCAACATGCCGCTGGCCCCACGCGGACTCCGGCCTGCCAGATAGTGCACCACCCCTTTGACCAGGCTCGCCACCCCCAAATCACCCCCCACCAATGCCCCCAGCCCCTGCCCGCGGATTGGGCCCCCCCCCTTCCCCCCCCCTCCCCCCCCCCCCCCCCGACTGTGGCGGCGCTGAACGTAGTCCGCAGCTGCCTCGCTGAGTTCCTGAAAATAAACACCACACGCTACGCCATCAGGAACTTGGCCCATCAGGGGCGGAGCATCGGGTGAGGGGCGGGAGGGCCTCAGGTAACATCCTGAGGCCGATACGGTGTGCGGCGTACTCCGTTTTAGAGGGGGCGGAGCATAGTCAAAGCGGCATCGACCCCCGATTTCGGCGCCAACGTGGATTCTCCGGCCCGATCGGCGAACGTGATTTCGGAGTCGGAGAATCCCGCCCAGTGCGTTGTTTCGATTCCAGGGGTCAGTGCAGCAGGAGATGGGAATTAAGCAATAGGTGAAGCTTGGAGTAACTAGAAGAAGGACAGTAGAGTGTGATGTGACAGAAAGGCATCCCAGAAACTGAAAGGAAGAATCTA